>NW_004524585.1:3598557-3628798 GCF_000260255.1 Octodon degus | reverse complement strand
TTTTGCAGAACCAAGGATTGAACTCAGGCCCTTGCACTTGCCAGGCAAGTGCTTATTCTACTGAGCTATCTCCTTGGCCCCTTTGTCTTACTTTTAGATTCTTAAATTTATAAAGAAAGGTCATTTGACTGTATGAAATCATTAATAGTATGTGATGTGTGGTTCTTTTTTCTTTTAGAGGTGCTTGGGATTGAAACTAGGGTCCTCAACCTGAAGTACAATCCTAGTCCTGTTTGTTTATTTGTTTATTTGTTTGCTTATTTTTTTTGAAACATTCTAGCTAAGTTTCTAAGTTCCTCAGGCTGGACTTGAACTTGCACTTTTCCTGCCCTAGCCTCCCAGAGTAGTTGAAGTTCAGGTATGCCTAGAATATTTTCAGTCTTCTTTCACTAAGAGTTGCTTCCAGTGAATGTTTTTTCTTTTTCTTTTCTTTTTTTTTTTTTTTTTTTTTTTTTTTTTTTTTTTTGGCAGAACCAGGGATTGAACTCAGGCCCTTGCGCTTGCCAGGGAAGCACTTATTCTACTGAGCCATCTCCCCAGCCCCTCCAGTGAATGTTTTTTAAAGCCTACAAGAACAAAGAAAATAAATATTTAGCTGAATCAATTGCATATTGACACTTCTTGATTATTTTTACATTAATAACATTAATCAATCCTGGCTTCTTATACTTGGTACTGCATTGAAAGTTACTATATCATTAGAATTGATACTGGCTCAGTGTCAGTAATTGTTTCATATCTGAGAATTATCTGCTTTGTCTTTATTCTCCCAGCAGTGGCATTAGGTGCAATAATCATCATGCCCACTGCAGCCTTATGCAGTGGCGCTTTGAAATAATTTTGATCAAAATTCAGGGGATTTTTCTAACAGTATAATTGGACATCTGCATGAGCTTTGTGATGCAACTGATATAGATTTTATTCCATTCTACCTAAGACTTGCTTTGATTTGCTTGTTTCTGCCAACTGGAAAGATACTTTTTCTAAAAATTGAAGTGGTTGAAGGGTAGGACCAGGGAGTGGTTGTAACTTAGTGATGACTGCCTGCTTCATATGCATAACAAATTGAATTTCAGTCTCCAGCACCATACACACACAAATGACAGAACACCAAATGAAGAGAAAAGATAATGAGCTCAGTGAAAATGTTTTTTAAATCTTAGTCCAGATACAATCACTCTAGGTACACAACTCTGTTAGGAGCTGGTGCACAGCAGCAGCCAATTGGGCACTGCTAAATTCTCTACATAACCGAGTGTGGCTTCAGAGCAGAACAAAGGGAATGTTCAGTACTGCAGCATATATTTCCCTACTGGCTCCCAACTCCCCCAATAAAACACATGGCCAATAGAAATCACAAGAGGGCTGAAGATATGTTTGTTTAATCTTTGCATTCTATTTTTCAACACCTGCAATTGTTGAAAGTTTGCAATGCAGCAATTTTATAAATTAAGAATTGAGGCTAGAAATATTTACTGGGGGTTACATCAATAGGCCTTCACAAAACACATTCTCACTATTTCTTTCACCTCATTCTAAGGTGTTCCAGAGGATTTGCTTTAGGGATACAGTACTTCTTTTTAAAAAACCTTTCAAAATTACTTTTCGAAGTTTATAATGTGAATGAAAACTGAGGGACACTGATTTTTTTAAAAATAATTAACAGGTTTTTTTAATCCTTATGGTCTTTCATTGTTATGCATGAAATGAAGGGCTGCATCCTTGGTGGATTCTATTTCAGCCTAAAAAAGCCTCCAATTTCCATACAAATTTATTTCATATACTTTTCCATCTTTGAATTTATACTTTTTACTGTAATATTTTCTACATATATTCTTTTACACAGAGCTGCCTAATCGAACATAATTACATAGTTGAATATTTTTAAATATAGTTTATTCATGACAGAACATATACAGATAACACTCCTGATACTAATATATAATGTATATCAAAACTAGATGAAGATTGTGTGCCTAATAACTTCAATGGAATGGACATACGTGTCTTGTAATGTTTATTTAATTTTATTATTTGATAACATATATTATCAAAGTATTAAATGATGGGAATTACAAAAGTCCAAATTATCCAAATATGAAAGTCTTGATTCTGTATCTTTTTCTATCTGCTTATACTTTACATTTCCAGTATTCTGTCTCTCCACCATCCCTCAGCAATTGAGTTGCCCTTCAGATGCTATTTGCTTCATATCCTAAAGATGGCTGATGTAATATTTATGGAGGTCTTTAAAATTATTGAGTTACTCAGCAGATGCGTGTGTGATGAAGATTTAAAAATACCAAGAGTTCATAATGGTGAAGCCACTGTGAACTCCCTCGAGCTCTGTACAACTTCAACAGGGATCAAAATTCCTTTCTCTGTGCTTGTAAATGACCTGCTGCCTGGCAATCTCATGGTATTTATAATAATTCTCTGTAATGGATTGCTTGTCCAACTTTAGGAAAGGATTTGAAATCTTTTTCTTTATATCCCAACACTAACTTTGTTCTTGGCAAAATATGCATACATAACTAAAATTGAATGAGTGCAAATTGCTATGTAAATAATTTGATAACAATTTAATGGTACTTCAATCCGGTTTTTGCTGTTGTTGTTGTTGTTTTGTTTGTTTGTTTTTTGGCAGAATCAGGGATTGAACTCAGACCCTTGCACTTGCCAGGGAAGCACGTATTCCATCGTGCCATCTCCCTGGCCCCTTAAATTCGTTTTTATATTGTTAAACAATGCTGGTTTTCCCCACTAATTCTAAAGGTCTGTTATTTTTTTTTAATTGCCTCTTCTATTGCGAATACCTCCAGGTTATCAGTCTGTTTTATATCAATTCCACAAACATGTACGAGACTACTCATATTTTGGAAGACACAATAATGAAAAAGATGACCCAAAATAGCTTACGACCTTTTATTATCATCTTTTGTTTCCCTGTAGGGAGCTGGTACGTGGACAGTACTCATCTTATCTTTTGTTGTATCTCTTTCCTCTCTGCCCCCCCATCTCCTTGTCCCTTTCTTACTTGAGAAGTCTATCACACTACTTCCTATTGTCTTTTATTTTATTTTTTAATTTATATGTTGGGTTTCTTTTATAAGAGAATTCAAGTGATATTTAAACTTGTGTTTCTGATTTATTTCATTTAACACTACGGTCTCAATTTACTAAAAGTGATTTAAATTTATTCTTTCTGGTAGAGCCGGGCTGCACTGTATATAAACACATTTTCTTTATCCATTTATCTGTTGAATGGCATATAGGCTGATATGAAGATTTGCATATTATAAATTGTTCTGCTATAAGCATAAGAATGTATGTATCATTGTTATGTCTTTTATTTTTCGGTCTAATGCCTCAGTAGGTAAGCTGGTTTGAATGCAATTTTTAGTTTCCATTTTGAGGAATCGCTATAGGCTTTAGTAGCTATCTTCCGTAAGAGGAGCAATAGACACAAATAGTATTCAAATGTAGTCAGAATATGGGAACTATCATAGAAATGTTTAACCTGTTCTGTCAACAAAGGATAACAAATACTTTTAGGGAACTTGAAGGAATTTAAATGACTTGGACTTATCTATTTCAAGTCAGAAAATAGGAAAGAGGATATTTAGGTAAATAAATGACAGAGTGGTCAAAACCACCAGAGATCAGGAGTTGGGCAGATGGTTCAGTAGAATAAGAAACTGCCTGGCAAGCACAAGGTTTTGATTTCAATCCTCTGTTCTATCAAATTAAAAATAAATAAAACAAAGCCACTAGAGATCTACTCGGATGAAATACACAAATAAATTTTTTTTGTTTTGTTTTACTTTTAAATAATTTTATTGAGAAACAAATAGCAATGAGACAGTTTCAAAACCAATTACTTTCACAGTTTCAATAATTAATACATTATATATTGTTGTTTTAGTGGTTATTCATTATACAAGATGCAGACATGACATCCTGTCCACAAAAACTACTAGAACAAATCTCTTTTTTCATTGAATTAAGAAAATGCAGCAGTATATCTATCTTATTTTGAATATACAGATATAAAGTGATCCTTCATTTTTATTCCCTTTTTTGTTTAGTTTTGTCAGAGAAGGGTATTCCATTGTCATTTAAATATTGTAGGTGTGTAAATTCAGCAAAATATTCCAATATAGTCTAGTAGTCCATAATAGTAGTGGGTTTTCCATAGGACTGGCAATGTCAGAAGTTGTTGACTTGAGCCTTTTACATCTTGAATTGGAAAAAATGTGAGTGGGCTGGTGAGATAGCTCAGCAGTTTAAAGCACCTGCTTAGCAGAGCTTAAGCAAGCACACAGGGACTACTGTTCCATCCCCAGAACCATGTGTCATGCCAACCCTACTCCCAGGGTAGGCTGTGCTGGCTACAAAAGAAAAATGAGTGCACAGATTTGTACATGTGCATGTGTGGTATTAGAATATGTCTATGTTAGAATTAGTAAAACATCTCATAGACATATGCTGTAGATAGTGAAAATGCAATCTAGGCCAGGTACAGACAGAATATATATTAGCATGATTATGTTCAAAATATGATACAAATGAAACTCCATACAAAATATCCACACTAATGTGATGCTTTGAGGATAAAGGGGGTAATGAGGAAAGAAAAGATAAGAAGCAGGAAGATAGAATGCTTTGCGAAAGATGCATTGAAGGTATAGAGTATTTCATCTACTTTGAAATTGATTTTAATATCTATGGGCTCAATATATTCTATTATAAAGTTTAATATTTAAAAAATAACACTGTGAGTCACAGTAATCAATTTGTTAAGCTTTGCCACTATAATTTGTATTTTATTTCCTAGTGGAATTTTAATAAGCTTTTCACAGGCTGATAGTGGTTAATTACTGTATTAACTTCCTTGGAGTTTATAGGTAATTCTCTTGCACCTGCCAGTAAATGTGCTGTGGTGCACCCGCCCTGAATTTATTCATTTCATTTCATATGCAAAATCTCTAAGTATTAATAAACATTTAAAGTCATAGATTCAATGGCTTTGGTGAAAGCCGTGGGAAATGTATAGCTCCTAATACCTCTGTGCTTTGTGAGCCTACTGCCCCTTCCATCCAGAAACTCATAAAGCTGCATAATCTTCTTCTCTTTATAGTCACTATGTTCTTCAACCATTTAAAAAGCAACTTTAAATATTTCATGAGAGTTAAGGTATGATAATAAGACTTAGATTCTTTTTTATAACTTTTTAGTAATGTGTCCCATAAGCTCCATTACTTCAGTTCATAACAACATTGAGAATGGTTTGTGCCAATACCTTTGCATATTAAATTTTCAGTTTATATAAAATATATGCTTAGTTGATTGATTTCTAGGGAGAACAGTGAGCAAGTTAGCCAAATAATACATGGAATTTCTTTGTACATAGACCATCAAACTATAAGAGATATGTTGTATAATTTACTTTCTCAACCTGTAAGCATGTTTCCAGGTAAACAAACATAGCTTAAATAGGTAAGTAACTAGTGCCTATTAACTTTCCTAACAACATTGCCACTGTATGTTTCTACTTTGTTATATTTAACTTTGTTTTGATTTTACCAATTACTTTCCCATTTACTAGTAAAAAGAATACTGTTCACCTTCTACTCTGAACCCCCATCTGTTAGCAGTAGTATCTGTTAGCAGTAGTTTTAGTTCGTCAGTAGTGTCTTTTCCACTTTTTTTAATTTTTTTTTTTATTTTGCAGAACCGGGGATTGAACTCAGGCCCTTGTGTTTGCCATGGGAAGCGCTTATTCCACTGAGCCATCTTCCTGGCCCTTTTCCACCTTTTATAATGATGAAATTTATTATTTTCTTTTTTATCATTTTATATTTTAAAGAACAGGTTTCCAAAGTATTAACAAAAGAAAAATAATTTCATAATAATGTAGCTAGTTGATAACCTTAGTGGGAGACAGAGAACATTGTATATGATCAAGTGAACAGTAAGAACTATTTCAATATAGAAAGTAGGCATCTGTCACTTTATAATGCATTGACATACCTTTAAATATTTTTTGTGTTTTCCTATACACTATGTTTTATTTCTATTCTATGTGTATAATTACCTCATCTGTTGGCATTTTTTATATTTTGAAATAAAGGCTTCTCACTCACTCATTGACCTCTACTAGGAATGTGTCATGCATGCTTAACTATTGCTTTTCATTCTTAATAATCTTTAATGAATCTTCATAAGATACTTTCATCATTTCCTTTCTTTTCAATTATTTTGTTGCATTATATTTTCAAAGCTACCAGAGTTGTAGCTATTGATGTTGGCTTGATAAGCTACAATGAAGTATAAAATTATGTTTTATGTTTTACTATTTTAATCAATAAAATATATATGACACAGTAAGTCTTAAATATACAGGTTTTAGGTGAGAAATGATCTATAATGTCTAAAATTTAATGATGTACACAATTAAAATTATGCTCTTATTTAATTATTCTGTCTTTATTCTAATTTATGTATGATTTAAGAAAGTGCCAAGGAAAACAAATTAATAACTACTTCTTAATTCTGATCTTTGTTGGGTAATTCTGTTTTCTATCCATGCCATTTCTTCCCTTGTCTCAGAGCTGCTAAGGAAACAACAGAATATGAAGCTTGTCATTTTGTCACTAACATATACAAATACATATTTTTACTTAGCTGCATCTCATTATTCTTTGAAATTGCTTTAAGGTACAATAAGAAGATCAGTACAAAATGTACTGTTGAAAGCATTATGTTCATTCTCCCAAGAATAGAATGACATTTTCAAAAAAAAAATCAATTGATTCAATTCATTAGGCTTAATTAAAATAATAAGCTATTTTAGATAGTTATATCAATAACATATTTGAACATCAAGGTATGAATTCAAGATAGAATAATATCATTTATAAATATCATAAAATACCTTTTTCAAATAGTTTACATAAAATCATTAGATCAAAAGTTGAAAGACAAATAGAGAAAAACATATTTGATATTTTAAGCAGAAAATTTTAAGAAAAATATTAATATTATATAAATTTGTTCAAAATTCTCTGGCCAGAATTTAAATAAAGACAATCTTGATATAAATATGGCTCTTTATATTTATTGATTTAAGGAAAATCAATTATAAGCAATGAAACTGTTAAATCTATTGAAAAATGAGTGAAATGTTTATTAATTGAGCTAAATTTTGGACCACATGATTCATGTAGCTTATTTAGCTTATATAAAAGTTGTAAAAGATATGTATTTCATAAGTACACACATCTACTAAACAAGAAACTTATTTAAAACTGCATATAGTTCACTATGGAAACATAATTTTCATAACATGTGTCAAATTAAGGGAAAATTCTGTTCTTAATAATTTACACTATATCAAGCTTGAGTGTATTGTATACTTTTAATAATTTAGTGAAATAATTTTAAAATTAACAACTATTTAATACCAATGACAATGTCAGTGTTAGATACAGAGTCCAGATGCAGCAACAAATCCTAATCCTGGAGCTGTAGAACAATGTTCGGCCCACGGCAAGTCCATTTGGGGAACACTGGCATTGAAAGAGATAGGATCCCAGGAGCTTAGATTGAAATGCACCTGTTCGCTCACCTATTAACGCCAATGAAATTATAATTTTATATCCCAGTTGATATTCAGCCATTCTGAAGCCTTTGCTATATCTGCTAGGGAACACTCAGTCTGATCCATTTTGGTAATACAGATGACTTTGTGTTAACACAGAGAAGTAAAAGGAAAAGTTGCTTAGTGTGGGTGAGAGATCCTGTGTTACACTCACATCAGTTGATTCTAATGTGACTTTCTGAGGTGAATAGAACATTCATGATCTTCCCATATCTTTTTGTTGTCTCCATCCCTGAGGTTAAATTTTGCATTTGCCAGGTAAACAGTCTTGAGCTAATGGCAAGGTAGTGAATGTGATTTTAGTGGAAGGCAATGAGACACATTTAGTGGAAGGCAATGTGCACAAATCATTGGCTATTAGACCAGCTGGACATGGGAGATGTAATTTATTGGTAAAAAGCTTGCTCAACATGCATGAGGACCTTAGTTGGATCCATAGCACCATGAAAAACAAAAGATCCACTCCAATCCACAGTGGCTCATTCTATCTAACAGATAAGTTATATTTCACATAGAAAGGAAAGATAAAATGAAGGCTAATCCCAACCCATGCCTAGCATTAGAAATTACAGTATGGGACATTCCACCCAAGTTTCAACCACACAGAACACTAGACGTAAGATTATATTATTGTCCAAAATAATTGGTTTTGGTAGTGTTATGTTAGTAACAGTGAAATTGTTAATAGTACTTTTAATTATTATACTTAAGTATATTTTTAGAAACTCATATATTTGAAATACAGGTAAAATAGGACTTTCTTTTTTTTTTTAATATTTATTTATTTATTTATTTAGTGTCTGTGTGTGGCCAGCTCAGCCCACCAGGGGGCGGGGCTGGCTGGCATGTGGTGCTGGGGGATTGAACCGCAGTCCCTGTGCTTCGCTTGGCTTAGCTTGTTCTAAGTAGGTGCTTTAGACCACCGAGCCATCTCACCAGCCCAATAGGACTTTCTAACAGCAATTTCATTTTGCATATACAAGGAGTAAAACATTTAAATATTCCAAAAGTTGTGATACAAAAACAATTACATTTCTATCAGGGTTAACAAGAGAGGATCAATAGAGTTTCCCTAGGATACTGTTTGCCAAATGCTAGTAACCTTGTTAGGATTTGGGGGAAAAATAATAAAGACTATGCCAGCCCCAAAGGACTTATAATGAAATTGCCATGAAGTTTGAATTGATTATTATTCATAGACATTTTTCTGTAATAATTGGTTTGTTTTTCTCAATATTCTCACATAAATTCTACAAAAGTCAACAGTATAAATCATCCACAAAATTAAAATCTTGAATCAGTGATAGGGAATATGGGTAAAGAAGCTTCTTAATTTTTGGTTAAATATATATATTGCTTCTTCTCCAACTTCACATTTTTAAACAAGAAACTTGCAATTCTTTCTCAAGCCAATTTTTATATTCTTTTGTTTTTTATTATAAAACTTCCTGCAAAAAGAATGGGGACCGGGGATCCTTTTCCTAACTCTCTGTATTAAAGTTTTGACCAACTTTTTTGTTTTCAACTATGACTCTATCAAATAAGCCCCTGCATTGGTACCTTACCTTGTGCTTGTTTTCTTTTGGCTGCTCTACATGAATACTTTATTCCTAGTATTTTTCTATGTTTCCTTTCTCTTTGGTGATAAAGAATATAAACCGAATATTAATCTGGTTATAGATGTTGGGCAAAAGTATAGTCCTACATAATCTGTCAGTAGAAATGTCAGTATTATATTTTATGCACTTTATCTTTTTTGTTGACATTTATACTTCCTTGAGCTGGGGTTACCTCTTGCTTGAATTATCGCATTAGCTTTCTAACATGCAATCTCCTGTACCTGTGAACACGTCACACTTTCCTGCCAGGGGAACCATTGTGAAATTCTGTGAGTCCCGTGGTGATATTTCTCCCCAAGGAGAGTGCATAGAAGATATGTGGTCATTGAGGATAATCATTAATCTTCATCAACCTGTACATAAGTGATCGTTTTAAGACTTTTATTTTGTTATTAGCACATACTTCATGTTATCCTGATTGGCAGACTTCTGATGATTTGTTTTTTAGTACAGGGTCTATAGGGTCTCACTACATAGATAAGACTGGCAGTGATCCACCTGTGTTCAACCTCTCAAGCACTGAGATTACAGGCACCTGCTACCACACCCAGTCTCATTTGCCATCTCAGAATCCCTCAGGGGCAGGGCCAGCACAGCATACCAGGGATCAAACCTTGGCTGCTGTGTCTGCGTAAGCTGGCGTTTTAATCCACTGAGCTATTTGGCTTGCTTGATATTTCCTTAATGGTCTTCTATTCCATGCCATGTCTTAAAATCTTCCCAATTATTCACAGATATTTCACATATCATGCATTTTCTTTCTATCTTTGTTATTCTAATGGATCAGTCTAATGTATTATAACAACATGCTGTCTGACAGCCTATAACCACAACATAACTCATGGGATCTAACTAGATCTTTTCCCTCATGATTATATCTGAAGAGGACCATGATATCACCTTATTAATAAAAATATAACAAGTTTCCTACATTTGTAATGGATCACGCTAGCATAGTTTCCTGCATTACTGTTTGATTGAAGTAAATTGAAAGTGTCACTGCAACAATCATTCTGCATACTAGATGCTAGGTAGAACTAAAAATACAATGTAATAGCCAACATTTTCTGACTTACTGTGTGACTAGCATTATCATAAATTGGAACAGCACTGAAACAGGTTATTTCACTTAGTTACATATAACAGGTGAGGAATCAGAGACATATGATAGTAGCTTCTGTTGCCTAAAATTAGACTGATAATAAATTCCTAAGCAGATATAAGCACATACTATGTGACTTACAGCACATTATCTTCCTCTTTTTCACAACATAGGTGATAAAAACGAGGTATGAAAAGTAAAGCCATATTAATATGCTGAGCTGCAAAGGCTCACATCAACAACTTCTGACATTGCCAGTCCTACAGATAACCCACTACTATTATGGACTCCTGGACTACATTGGACTACTTTGCTGAATTCATGCACCTACAATATTTAAATGGCAATGGAATACCCATCTCTGACAAAACTAAACAAAAAGGGAATGTAAAATGAAGAACCATTCTGTATCTGTATACACAAAATTGTTAGGATAGGTATACAGCTTCTTTCTCTTAATTCAGTGAGAAGAAAGATTTGTATTAATAGTGTTTGGACAAGATATCATGTCTGCATCTTGTACTATGAATAACTACTACAAAAACAACAATATGCAATGTATTCAGTATTGTCCTACTATCCTGTTTTGAACTGTCTCATTGCTATTTGTTTCTCAATAAAAAAATAAAAAAGAAGGTCCTAAGGAATGAAGTCTGCTGGCCAGAAGTTGTTTATAGCAATGTGACTGTATACTGTGAATAAATCTAATGAGACCACAGATAAGAGCACACACCTGTAAAAAGTCCAGCAAACTTTTCCAGGAATAAAGATTTAACAAAAATCATAAGAGCATTTATATTTTGAACAAAGATTAACCATTTATTTTACTGTATGTTATACAGTGAAATTACCATGTGTTTTACAACAGGAGTCAATACACTGAAGACCATATTATTAATCCAGTACCTTCTCAGAGAGTCAGAGAAAAATGGATTATATAGCAGAAACCATGTGTGTCCTAACAGTATTTATATGTTTACTATTGTGATTCCTACAGAAAATATTTGTAGCATACCTAATTCTGGATATAAATGCTGACTCATCTATTAATTGCATTTTAATAAGTTCTGTTACCTAACCTTTTACCTAAAATAATGAAACCATGGATAACTCATTGGGAAGATGAAAAATATAAAGTACAGTTTAATATTAATAATGGCTGAATAAGATAAGCTTAATGGCCTATTCTTATAGCTATAACTTAGTAGAGACTCTTAGAGGATTAAAATTATTTTAGTATGCACTTATACTAGGAGAATGTTTAAATTTACATTCTTGCTACTTTCATATTCACTTACTCTGAAATTAAGCCACTTTAGAATTTGATCAAAATAGTGAAGTGATTCATCAAAGAGGTACTTCATTTATAAACATGTATATAGTAAATATTTATGAGACCCCAGAATCCAGGCATAGAGCTTGTCTGGTGCATGTTCAACCATTTAAGAACTTACCAGGACTCTGAGCAGCATGTGTGACTCTGGAGAGCTGCAATCTATGGCCCCAGTGCACACAGGCATGGAGATTTCCTGGTGCCATTTAAGAACTTTGGAAGACTCCAAGAGTCCTGTGGGACTCTGGTAAACTCTGACATTAGACCCTAGTGCCCAGGCGTGGAACTTGTGCTAGTGTGGAGCTTGTTCTGGTTTCAGTTCAACCTTCTAAGAAAAGAACCATGGTGAGATGAGATTTGTGGGCCCACTGTGTGCAGGATTGGAGCTCTTCTGGCACCTAGTCCACCCACTTAAGAACTTAGGACTCTGGGGAACTTGTGGGACTCTGGCGAGCTGCATCCCTTGCCCCCTGTCCCCAGCATGCAGGTGTGGTGTTTGTCCTGGCACTAGTCCAACCTTTTAAGAACTTAGGAAGATTCTGGGAGGCTCATGGGATCCTGGTGAATCTGACCAACACCATCAACTACACTGAAGCCTTGTTGAGTATTGGCCAGTTGTCCCCAGGAGTAGTGAGATTCCTGGAAAGTCTTAACTTCTCCCCATTGTTGCAGAAACCTTACCGACAAACGCCTCATCACTCTTGTGCAGCTGCTAATTCTAGGTGTTTACTGGGAGCTTCAAAAATGTCAAAACACAAGAGTAAAAGGCAATCTCAGTGTTCCTGACCACACAGAACAAATTCAAGAGGCAAAAATACATGAGAGCTTGGAAATTACACACCTGAAATTTCTAAAATGATAGCACCTGAAATAAAGAAACAAGTCCATCAGGATATAAAAGAGTTAAAATCAGAAATAATCTCTCAGGTAGAGAAAGAAATGACACCAGTCAAGAAAAAATTGCTCAGCACATCTAAATAAGACATAGATAAAAAACAGAGGAGAAGAGAAGAATGATGGAAACACTGAATGAACAATACAAGAAAGAATTAGAATGTGTGAAGCAGATTCGTATATCTGGAAAATTAATAAATCCAATGAAAGCTGACAAACTGCTTTAATGAAACTTAAGACAGACCTAAGCAGGTCCACCTTGAATGAGCCACAGGACCAGAAGCCACCAGGCATAGCAGGCCCACTCCAGTTTGGTGGGCCTGCTGGGAAGGAACTGCGGGACCTGTAGCCAGCAGGGCTCAGCCAGCATTCCTCAACTCAGGGGGCCTATCTGGAAAGAGCCACAGGACCAGGAGCAAGCGGGGCATAGTAATCCTCTTAGACTGGGCTTAACTAGAAGGAGATTAACACGGAAATCAGACTCAACCAGGTCCTGCCCACTGATTTCAAGTTCAGTAGATCTAGACCCAGTGAGCTGAGACATACTGCTGGGCCCAGTCTAGACCAGACCAAGGCCCAGAACTACAGGAGCATCCTCTGCACACAGGTGGCAACAGATAACTCGGATGAGCTGGTCTGCCTGGAAGACTCCAGGTGCATGAAGGGCAGATGCCCAGACAGAACTCAGGGAAACTAATTCGAAAACATATTCCCAGTTTAACTCTTTTGTTATACAGCTATCATATTTGCTCCTATGATCCACAATTAAAACCCATTAATTATAAATTTGTTAATTTCTAAATTTCACTAGCTGTTATTAGTACTTCTAATTGTGCTACTACAAATAGCAAACTGTATCTGCATAACTACATGTTTTCCATTGTGTGTATTAATATATGAAGGTTCTTGGATAACATCACCAAAGCCCTACACTGAATGACAGAGGACAATGCCAAATAGAAACCAATATTTCACTCTCAATAAATAGGGAAGGCAAAATCTTGGCACACAAACAAAACAAGAATCTTTGACACAGGAGAGATACCTAAAAATTGATTCCTTACACAGAGCCTCTAACTGCAGTTATAAAGCTACGTACTATCAAACTTTCATAAAAGATAACTAAGAAATCAAAATAGTTATATGAGAAATAGAAAATGACCAAAAAAAGGGAGACAAATGCATTCTGAGGTCCAGAGCCCACACAGAACAAACCCAGGAGATATCAGCATAGAATAAATTATAATTTACATATCTGAAATCTCCAAAATAATAGCAACTGAAGGAAAGAAATGTCTGCAGAAGCATACAGAGGAAATTAGATCAGAAATAATCTCACAGGTTAAAAAAAGAAATGATAGCCATACTGAAAAGATTACTAAAAGTTTCTAAAGAAGACAGTAAAAACAAAATAGATGAGAACAGAAAAATGTTGAAAATCTTGAATGAGGTTTCAAGAAAGCAATAGAATGCATGAAGCAGATTCAAAGACATATAAAAGAAATTTAAAACTCTATTAAAGGTTGGCAAGCCATTTGAATAAAAATCAAGACAGACTTCCAGACCTTGAAGACACCACTGCAGCTCATGAAAAGGTAAGGAAAGATCTCTTAAAAACAACTAGGATCCAGGAAATAATTCAACAGCTTCAAGATGATGCAAAGATGAACAACATAAGACTAATAGGCATCAGTGAGAAAGAAGAAGGTAACACAAATGACATAAAATGAATAGGAGCAGAAGTAATAGCAGAAAACTTCCCAAATATGGGGAAATAATCTGACATTTAGGCAACTGGGACATATGGAACTCCTAATATCAACCCAATTAAAACTACAATCAGACATATGATAATCAAGATCCCAGAAATTTAGCACAACATACTAAAAGCCACTACAGAAAAGAAACAGATTACATTTAAAGGAAAACCCATTAGAATAACAGCACATTGGGTCTTTTGCTTACTATTATGGACTACTGGACTCTTTTAGAATATTCTGCTGAGTTAACACACCTATAATATTCAAATGAAGGAACTAAACAAAAAGGGGGTACAGATGAATGTCCATTTTGTATCTGTGTATTCAAAATGGTTAGGATAAATATATACTTACATTCTCTTAATGAATAAAGAGATTTGTTCTAATAGTGTTTGTAAATAGGATGTCATGTTTGCATCTTGTACAGCAAATAACCACTAGGAAGAGAGCATACAATGTGTTAATTATTGAACTGTCCTACCAATTTGATTTGAAACTGTTTCATTTCTATTTCTTTCTCAATAAAATTATGGAAAACATAAAAGCATATTAAAACAAAACAAACAAACACACACACACACACACACACACAAAGACAGATTTCTCCTCAAAAACCATCAAGTCAAGGGGACTGACACACTTCAAGCCCTATAAGAAAACAAATTCCAGCCCAGAATGATAGACTTTGCAAAATTCTCTTTCAAGTTTAATGAGAAGAGGGCTGACCAAATAGCTCAGCGGATTAAAACACCTGCTTAGGCAGATACAGCGGCTGGGGTTCAATCCCTGGCATGCCATACTGGCCCACCCCTGGCGTGCGCTGAGGGAGTGATTGAGACTGGGCATGGTGGTACACACCTATAATCCCAGCACTTGGGAGGATGAAAACAGGAGAGTCAATATGAGTCTGATCTGTGAAGTGAGACCCTGTAGACCTTGTAGACTCTGCCCCCCCCCCCACTTAAAAGAAAAGTTTAATGGAGTAGTGAAATAATTCCATGACAAAGAACAACTAAAGAAATTCATGACGACCAAATCAACCTAACACAGACTTCTAAAAGATATTTTACAAAGAGACCAAAATACCTACAATGCCAAGAAAACAAACAGAAAGAACCCACCAAACAAGGAAAACTATTTAATTTTTTTTTTCTGTATTTTAGGGAAGGATCTACAGGGTGTTCAGGGTCTCACTACTAGATTGGACTCATAGTGATTCTCCAGTTTACAGCCTCCCAAGCATTGGGATTACAGGTGAGCACCACCAAGCTCAGTCTCTATTGCACTCTCAGTGGGCCCCGGGGGCAGGTCTGGCACAGCAGGCCCGGGGATCAAACCCCAGCCCCTGCTCCTGTTTGCAGGTGCTTTAATCTGCTGAGTTATTTGGCCAACCCAAGGTTTTTTTTTTTTTCAAGGCAGACTATTAAACACAGCCATAATGTAGGGAACCAAAGGCAGCAAAATAACATGACAAATGTGAGTCAATATATATCTTTTATACCCATAACGTAAATGGACTCAATTCACCAATTAAAACAAATTGACTTGCAGAGTGGATTAAGAAACAAAATCCAAAGTACACTGCATATAACAAACACATTTAATGCATAAAGAACATCATAGTGTAAAAGTCAACATTTGAAAAACAATACTACATGTTCCAGGACCTCAGAAAAAAACAGGAGTAGCTATTTTGTTTGCAGACAGTCTGAACTTCAAACCAAGAATGGTCAAATGAGATAAAGAAGGTTATTATATACTGGTTAGGGGAAAAAATTTAAGAGGAAGAGATAACAGTCATAAATATGTATGCACCAAATATGGGAGCACCCAACTATATAAGACAATTTTTTTTTTTTTTTTTTTTCAGAACAGGGGATTGAACTCAGGCCCTTGCACTTGCCAGGGAAGCACTTATTCCACTGAGCTGTCTCCCCTGACCCAAGACAAATTTTAAAGGATTTGAAAAACCAAATAACCAATATCACAGTCTTAGTAGGGGACCTTAACACCCCCTTATCTCAAACAGATATATCAAGCAGACAAAAAATTAGCAAAGATGTATCAGAACTGAACCAAACCTTTGAACAAATGAACTTAGTAGACATATACAGAGTGTTCCACCGTACAACATCTCAGTGTACATTATTTTCAGCTGCACATGGGATACTTCTTAAAGTAGATAAATACTAGTCCATTTATCATGCTTATGTATATTCAAGAAAATAGAAATTATCCCATGCATGTAATCTGATCACATTGCAAAGAAACTGGACATTAATGGCAAATGAAACCACAAAAGCCCATAAACATGTGGAAATTAAATGACCCTATCCTCAGCAATGAATGGGTTACAGATGAAATTAAAGAAGAAATTAAACAATATCTGCAATCCAATGTAAACTTAAACATAACTCAGCAGAATTTGTGGGATACAATGGAAACAGTTCTCAGAGGTAATTTGATAGCAGTGAACTCACACATTAGGAGAACAGTATAAACACAAAAAAATACTCTAATACTGTACATCAGCCTTCTAGAAATTGAAGAGAAAACCAAGACCAAAGCAGAAAGGCAGAAAGAAATTATAAAGATTAGAGCAGAAATTAACACAATTGAGACAATGATAACAAAACAAAGAATTAATGAATCCAAACACTAGATCTTTGAAGGACAAATAAAATTGATGAACCCATAGACAACCTCCTCTAAAAGAGGAAGGATAAAACTCAAATTCAAGCAATAAGAAATTCAAAGGGAGAAATTATTTCAGATTCTGTGGAAATTCAGATCATTAATAGCTATTTTGAAAAGCTTTTCTCTCACAGAATTGAAAACACAGAAGAAATGGACAAATTCCTAGATAGGCACAAATTTCCAAAAATTAATCAAGAAGATATAAAAGTCTGAATAACCCCATATCAGCCAATAAAATTGAAAAAGGAAACCTTCTTCAGTGCTGGTGGGAATGTAGACTGGTACAACCACTATGGAAATCAGTGAAAAGACTAGGACTGGAACTCCCATTCAATCCAGCTATTCCCCTTCTGGGTATTTTCTCAAAAGAACTGAAAACATCATATCATAGTGATATATGTGCACCCATGTTTGTAGCAACACAATTTGTTACAGCCAAATTTGGAAACAACCAAAATGCCTATCACCGGAGGAATGGATAAAAATGATGTTATTTTTTATACAATGAAATAGTACTCAGCCATAAAGGAAGACAAACTTGAAACCTTTATAGGTAAGTGGATACAACTAGAGGCTATACTCATAAGTGAAATAAATCAGCCCCGCATGTGTAAATGTCATCATGTCCTCTAAAATGTAAGAACCTGAAAGAATACATAAAACCTGCAAGGTATAATGGTTACAGTAAAATGGAAAGAAACTGAACTTAAGGATTAAACAGTGAAGATGAGAGAAAGGAGAAAAAATAGGAAACAAGAAAAGAGGGAAAAGTATGCAAGCATATATTCAGGATGGCTATGATGGCTTTACTCATAATATCCATCAGGTTTTTTTTTAAATATCAGTTAATGTGTAGAATTTTTGCCTTGGCTATGTGTATGCTGATACCTGTGATCTAAGCAACTGTACTGCGGACAGCAATGGGTAGCACAAAACCCCTGGTCTTCTAAATGTTTACTATATCTAGTGTCTTGTCAATTATTATACTCTCTTAAAACCAAGATAAAGAGCATTAAATGAGAGAGAAATTAATGGAATAAGTATGAAGGAAGAAAGGAGAGTAATATCCTTATTTGCAGATGACATGATACTCTACATAGAATTGAAGAAGTCCACCAAGAGTCTTGTGAGTTCAAGCAGCAAATTCAGCAACATAGTAGGATACAAATCTGACACCCCAAAATCAGTAGCATTGTTGTACACAGAAAATGTATGCACTGAGAGAGAAAATAGGGAAACCACACCTTGCACAAAAACATCCAAGAAAATGAAATACTTAGGAATCAATCTTAGAAAGAAATCAAAAAGATTTTTACAGAGAAAATTATGGTATTCAAAGAAAAGACATTGAAGAGATTTGAGAAAAACGGAAAGATATTCCATGAACCAACATTAATTGGGCAGACTCCCAAAATTGTTATACAGATTCAATGCAATCCCAATTAAAATACCATTAGTATACCTCAGAGAGTTCGAGAAAATTTTCTTTGAGTTCATTGGAAACAGAAACACAGATTATCAAAAGTAATGCTGAGAAAAAAAGAAAAGCAGGAGGCATTACAATTCCAGACCTGAAATTATACTGTAAAGCCACTGTAACAAAATTAGAATGATACTGCAGTAGAGACAAACCAGAGGATTAATGGAACAGATCAGAACATGCAGACATAACTGCAAACACACTCAGCCACATCATCTTTGATAAAGGGGCCAAATATATTCACTGGAAGAAACACAGCCTCTTAAATAAATGGTGCTGGAAAAAATGGCTTTGCATATACTGAAGGCCAAAATTAGACTCATTTCTGTCACTAAACTATAGTCAAAATGGAACAAAGATTTAAATGTTAAAACAGAACAAAAAAATCTTCTGGAGGAAAATGGAGGCATAAATCTTAAAGACATAGGGGTATGTAGAGAGTTCACGAACAAAAAAAAAAGATACTGAACATGAAATACTTCAAAGAATCAATAGATAGCATCTCATCTTTTTCAAAACTTCAGAACTTCAAAGGAAATCTCTAACAGAGTAAAAATAAAACCAACAAACTGGTATAAAATATTATAGCCAAATGCCCCTCTGACAAAGACTTTCTACTGAGAACATATAAAGAGTTTTTAAAAATTGGGTACCTCAAATTCAAAGACTCAACCCAAAAATGGGTATCTGATATGAATATACATTTCCCTGAGGAAGAAATGAAAATGGCAAGTAAATATACGAAAAAATCGATCACCATCATTGGTCATTTGAGAAATGCAAAGTATAACAACACTGAGATATCATCTTACCCCAGATCAAAATGACTAACATCAAGAAATAAGCAGATAAATGCTAGAGGAATTGTGGGGAAAAAGGAACCTTTCTCCACTGTTGGGAGTGAAGACGGGTACAACCAATATGGAAACTACTCTGGTGATTACTTAAAAAGCTAGGATTGGAGATCCCATTCAAACCAGCTGTTCCTCTCCTTGGCATTTTTCCAGAAGAATTGAAAACACCACACCACAGTGACATATGTGCACCCATGTTTATACCAGCACAATTTGTCACAGTTAAATCTTAGAAACAACCAAGGTAGCAATCAACTGAGTAACAGATAAAGAAGATGTGGTACATTTCCACAATGGAGTATTATTCAGCTATAAGATAGGATAAATTTTAGATCTTTGTTGGTAAATGGATGCAATTAGACACCATAATCTTAAGTGAAATAAGTCAGACTCACATGTGCAAACATTGTATTGTCTCCTTAGCATGAGAACCTGAAAGAGAAAATGGATTCTGAATTGTACAATAGATACTGGGAAAAGGGAATGGATTTATTTAAAGGAAAGAGCTATTGAGTTGAGAAGGAGAGGACAGGGACTTGGGGAATGAAATATATTTATGTATGTAAACAGGATGTTTTGAACAAATGTACTTCTGGTTTATAAACGAGCAGAAAATACTTCATTTGTTTTTTTCTCCTTTTTCAATTGTTTCTTCTTTTTCTCTGCTTAATTTCTCTTATATTTCTTTCTCTTTTTCTTTCTTCTTCTATTTTTTTATGCCTATATCTGGCAATATGAATAACTGGTTGAAAGACAACATTATGCATTACAGCAAATACTGTGAAATTCATATTACTTTGTTAAGTGAAATTCTGTATCAAATTATAACAGAGATCAGAGGCGCTATCCAATCAAGAGAGAAAAATTCATTATAAACCCATTGTGTTCAATAGTCACTAAAAATTGTTAATTTAGCATCACTTATGTTTGATACTATGATTCACTGAAACTATACTCAGCCACAAGATATAATGCAAAGCTTCTGTGTAAAGCACCTTTTAAAAAGTTGTCCAGAGGACTTAGGAAAAACAGAGCACTTCCTACATAGGTCAGAGTACACACCAACATATTTTGTCACTAAATTTTCATGAAGAAAGAAGCAACCATATTTAGAAGCAGAAAATTCCGTTATCTGAGAAACAGCTAGTGGCAGTGAGCATTGTTGCAGCCCTTCTTCCAGAGTGTTCACACTGATGGTTCTACTTCCCTCCAATGATCAGTTTGCCCTGTTTCTCTGGTGCCCTACTCCCCAAGAAGACAGACACCTGCAGACAGTTCCAAAAGCAGCTGCAAGAGAAAGCCCCACCCCAGGAAATGCTCCCAGGTAGATTGTCTTGCCAGGGTACACATGTACAAACTGCACATTTGTGACATGATTATTTTCAACTCATTTGAAAGTTTAAAAAAATCATGAATACCTTTTCTGCATTTCTATAGACCCGTAACTTTCCAAACCAGTTTCAATAGGTCATATTCAACAGATTATACAAAATTTGTCTGTATAGTTTGAAATGTATAATTTGTTTCATACCTAAATATACTAGGTGCTACAATGTTATTGTTGTAATAGCAACATGCTTATCAAATTTTGCTTATTATATTTTTACCTTTTCTTTGGAAAGAAAATATAATTAACAGTACATTTTAATAATAATGCCAAATGCCAGAACAATTTTATTTATAATTTCATCTATAGTCTGTGTCTAGAAAAAATTCCATTAGGCACTCTTTATTTACTGAGAATTAAACAAATGCTCTTTAATTAAGATAGCATTAATATGCCACTCAATCATCATACATGTAGCATGAAAACTATATACCAGTTGAAAGATAATTTCCCTAAATTCTGGTTCTTCTTTTAAAATAATTCATGAAATTTTATGATTTTCTCTCTGATAACTATAGAAACATGTTGAAAGAAATATTCTGAAAAGAAAATAAAACATTTTACAGTGCAGAATATGCCAATTTCTTGCCTTCTGAATTTAATTTTGTGAACTCTCTATGCTATGTTGTTATCAATGTGACTTTAGGTGCTTGGGAAGAGCCAATAAAAATGCCATTACATGATTTAAGCCACTAAGTCTGAGGCTCTAATCTGATTACACTGTCTACAGATCTTTAAAAGTTAGTATGATAGACATTCAAATCTAATAAAATCCAATCTGAGCAAGGAATTATTGAATTTTCCAAATCCATTAAGAAACCTAATGGTTATGTGTTGTGAAGTAAGGCAAATTTACTAATCTAATTTTGCTTTAAAAATGAGCTTGGTTAGTGCAATCTTCAAAGACATCACTTTGGATATTAACTAAGAAAGCTACAATAATAAGCATAATTATATTAAAATAGTTCTGTGGGGAGATTACTAAATCTCACCTTTCTACTTTAAAAAGATAAAACTATAAGCATAAAGAGCTTCCATCAGTGACAGGCAAGAATAAGAGCAAAATGAAAGTAAACAGGGAAGTAGATGCATTTGGCCTGAATAATTGTAAAAAAGGGAAAAGTGTAAAATCTCCATAAATAACTAAAATGTGTATCATTGATTTAAAGTGTCAAGGTCTCATTTTCATTCTGGGTCATGATAAAAACTCAAGTTATTATGAGGACATAATCAAAATGCTTAATGGTTAAAGAACTGGAGTAAGGCAGGGGATATAGCTCAGCAGCATAAGTTGCCTGCTTGCCAAGTGCAAGATCCTGAGTTCGATCCTGGTCCAAAAATAAAAATAAAAAGATTGAGGTCAAAGTCAAAAATGAGTTAAATCTGGCTATCCAAATTCTTATAAGATACTGATGCTGTAATTCGTTAAATAGAAAAGATAAAAGTCACAGAAGTAAGGAGTCAGTGTCTTTTTCTCATTGATGTGATTATGAGAAAATTATACCTCATGAAGTGAAGAGCCTAAAACTTATAAGTGTGTCTCTCTGGGTAGATGGGTGAAGAAGAAAAAGTAATCATAACATGATTCAGTGCTAAAAGGGAATTGTTGGTACAGTGTTATTTTTCAGAAAATCTTTACTACAGGGCAATGTTCTAAAAACTGTATAAAAATATTCAGCTGCTTATCAAATTTGATACAAGATAGGTATATATGTCAAATAGAAAAACTGATGATGCAGTTGACGGCTCTATGATTACCTTGTGTATTATGGATATACTGCGTATCAGTGGGCACATTCTCTAGTTTTACACTTGTGAACTTATACCAGAATTTGCATTTATACACAGTTTTTATAGAATCCTGTTTAAAGAAGATCCCAGTTCCAAGAAAGGTAATGTCTCAGGTTTTCTTTCTCTCAAAAAAGATGAAAAATATTCCCCCCAAAAGAAAATTAAATTTTAGCACATTTTCTCAGAATTACATAAGTATTTGAATTAATTTCTCATATTTTTCTTCAGTCAATGATATTAATATTTCCATACAAACACAGGGCTCTTATGTTTTATATTTTTATACAATTCTTACACTAGAAGTGACATTGTTATGGCTTTTATTTGCATTTCTCTTATAGTTTCTTATACTGAGAATATTTATGTGCTTATAGAACATTTGTCTTCCTTTGTGAAATGTCCGTTTTGGTCTGTTCCCAATTCTTTTATTTGCATTATTTTATTACTACTGAACTTTTAGCATTTCTTATACATTCGGGAACTTCATGCGCTTGTGTGTATTGTCATCTCTCACAATTCTTTTCCATTCATAAAGTGTTTCTTCACTCTTCTGAGTAGTAATAAGGAATGCAGAAACTTCATAGTTTAATGTAACTGCACTTACATATTTCTGTTTTTGTTTCTTGAGTTTTTGGAATCTTGTCCCAGATGTCCTTTCCTAATCAACTGTCATGAGATATTTCTCCTGTTTTCTTCTGGACCTTTCATAATTTTAAAACCTACATTTAAGTCTTCAATTACATTTTCAGTTGTTTTTGTAATTGGCGAGGAGATGGTGTAGCTTCATTCTTCTATATCTGGTTGATAGTTGGTTTTCTCAGTATGATTTATTGAAAACTATCTGTCCAATGTATCACATTAATAGTTGGACAGGAAGGGCTATGTAAACACAACTTTTGAGAATTTTTCCTTCCTTTATTTGCTCCCTATAGTGATATAAAGGTCACTGTAGGCTGGATTATGTGTATTAGAGGAGGTGTTCATATATAATCAAACTACCTACCATAAGATAGTATATATATATATATATTTGGAAATAAGGCTAAACTACTTCTAATTGAGTGCTGCCTATTAAAGACACGATAATATTTTGTTGCATCTCTGTCCTGTTTTCTTGTACATCTTTTAAAATAAGTATAATCTAGGTTTCTGACATTTTTCATTAGAACTTTATGAAACTATGAATAGCTGTGGTATTCTGAGTTGCTCCTTTTCTATATTATTAGTAGCCCCTTTATTGCTTATTGTAATTGATAACATTCTAATATTCTGTAACATAATGTACATTCTAATGAATGTCTTAAGTCTGAATCTTTGTTCTTAGCTAAAATATTTTCAGAGAATAAATTCCTACAAATATAAAGTATCAATGTTCTTAAGAGTCATTCGTTCATCTGCTCCCTAGAATTACAAATCTTGACATGCATTAATAAGTGAAGGAAATTATGTTTTAAAAATATGCTTACCAAGATGAAATTTTCTTCATGTTTTAATTTTAAAATTGTCAATTTTATACTGTTATAATAAAAGTTCTTTATAATTATTACTGATTGAACTCACGTCCTTCACACTGAGCTACAACTCCTCCTGTCCCTCTACTCATTTAAAAAATAACATGTTTTAAAAGATCTCAAGAAGTCACTAAATTTCCCAGGCTGAGCAGAAACCTGTGATCCTCCTGGCTTACTTTCCCAGGGTGTGAGGATTACAGACATGTGTAAATTGCTAAAGCCAAATCCTGAAATGTTTGCCAGTTATAGATATTTACAGTAGAACACATATAAGAATGTTCCAGTAGGTCCATTAGAAATGGCAACAAGGAATTCACTGTTAGCAGAGTACAAACTCAAACTAAGGTAAAAATTTTATTAGAAAGCCATAGTCTGGGTCCTACTGTAAGTCAGAATAAACTAAAAATCTTAATCTAAGGAAATTCTTTTGTAACTTTAAAAATTTACTTCTCCTTTTACTGTAACAGTGAAAATGAAACTTTAAGTAATGATTGGTAATAACATACATTAGGGATTTTTATTAGTTTTCACCATGGCATTTTCATGCATGTATATAGCAATGCTATGATCCAAACCACCCCATTTATTAACTTTTTTGGTTCCCCTTCCTTTTCCTCCCCTTCTTGACTACCTCTGTGACTGTGACTACCTCTCTCTTCTCTGTTTCCCTTCTATTTCATGTCACTCTTCTTTTACTAAAGATGTACATTTTAAAAGTAATTATGTAGAGATATTTTATTTCCTTATTGTAACAGTTTATACATTGTGTCAACTTGAGAGTCTAGAAGCTTAGCTAAATAACTCAGCAGTTCTACATCTTGGGGTGTAGAAGACATCCCCTTACTGCTCTAGGATTTTCTTTGTGTCAACTTGATTCTTTAGCATTTTGTCTCAGAACCATCAGCCTTCTGGTTTGGACTGGCACAGACATTGCAGTGAGCTCCAGAACTTGGACTGCACTCTTCAGCCTCCAGCTTGTAGACACCCTCCACATGCTTCCTCACCCAATGCTGGGTGACCACTGTAAACCAATCTTGTAATTACACTTTTGTGTATCGTGTGTTATATACCTATTTCTCTAGTAAGCCCTTACTGATACACTTATGTTGAATGAGGGTGTATTACTTATGAATACAAGCTAAAACAGTATTTCTTTAATTTAAACATAACTACAGAGATTTGGTAACTTCTTTAGCTCTTGGTGGGTGATACACTGGACTATAAACTCCAAAGTAAGGTGGTTAGGAGTCTTTTTTCTATTATATTGATAATTCCAAGTAATATAAAGAGACAATTGATCAAATTGTGCACAGAATTCTCTTAAATATTAGCTATCTTAAATATATGTAGGAGGTTATTTTAATTGTTTTTACAAGTAGAAAGGCCCATATCTGGAGCTAGACTTGCAAACATAAATATTTGAAGGGTCAAATTAACCAGACAGAAAAATCTTTACCACAGGTACTTCTGTATGAAGTGCTGGTGTTATTTTTAAAAATTCATTGGTTAGCTTTTGTCACTGTGTACTGCCTTTCCCACTTTTTATTTTTCCTTTTTTATTTTATTGAGAAACAAATATCAATGAGACATGTTCCAAGCTGATTAATAGGACATTTTCAATAATTAATCCATTGCACATTGTTATCTTCTCAGCAGTCATCCACAGCACGAGAAGCAGCCAGGACATCCCGTCCAAACACTACTACTACAAATCCTTCCTCTCACTGAACCAAGAGAAAGCAGCCATACATCTATTTTAACTATTCTGTGTGTACAAATACAAAATGGTCCTTCCTCTATATTGCCTCTCCAGTTCAGTCCTGTCAGAGATGGGTATTCTATTGGCATCTAAATATTATAGGTGCTTGAATTCAGCAAAACAATCCAACACACTTTTTCTTATAATAGACTAAACAATGTATAGAGGTTTATATTTTTAAAACTAAGCATCTAATAAAGTAACATAAGAGCTAATTTGCTGTTAGAGTTCTCCTACAAATTGAGAAAAAACCATGAATTTTAGTGCTGGGGAGATAGCTCAGCTCTCTTAGTGCTGACTTGGCAAGCACAAGGACTTGGGTTTGATCGCCAATACCGCATGTTGTGCTGGCTCCATAATCCCTGGTGCGCCTTGCTGGCCACAGAAACTGGGTGGTACCTCACTATAATTCCAGTTCTAGGGAAGCTGAGACAGAAGGACTACTAAAAGTGTGATCTCCATCGTGAGACCCTGTACCAAATAAATAAATGAAATTTTCAAAATGAATTTCAGCAAAAAGGTATTTTATTCTTCACTATCACTTATAATATACAGTCTTTCAAAAATGCTTAATTTTTAAAAACATTCTTTGTTTTCATTTTTCTTAAAATGGTTCCAAACAGTGCTTCACTGAGTAAGTAGAGACAGCATTATAGGAAGAGCATAAATATACTCTTCATGTGAAAAATATGAAATATTGACTATTCTATATGAGCATGTATTTATAAGTTTTCAAAGAAGAGACTCTAAAAATGCTGAAATTACAGAGGTTGAAGAATAACTTATGTCACTTATTTTATTTTGTTGTTTTGTTAAATGGCAATTTATAAAAATATGCCTGAAACATGATTAATATTCTACAACTTAAAATATGAACTCATATCCATTGGTTTTCATATAAGATCTAATAATTTTATATTTTACACATGAGTCAAAATCGGAGAGACAGAACATTATCACTACATAGCTGATGAATGACAAAACTATTCTTATATATCTCTTTGTTAACAAATTCAAATATTTTCCTTATTATTGGGTAGAAAAGGATAAATATTACATTTACCACTGTGGCTTCTGCTGGAAGCTTTGGGTCTTTATACTGCCCTAAATTTAATAGTATCTATAAAGGAAGGTAAATATTTATTTTAGAATATGGGTAAGTCTGACGATCTTTGACTCTCTGAGCTATCATCATTCCACTTCAGTTTCAAAGGAAGATCTTAGTTACAAGAGAAGGGGCCCCTTTATGGTAGCGAGCAAAGTTTTAGCACTCAAGATGGAGAGGCTATGGGATCCCAGAAAGTCAAAGCTGGCAGGAATGTGGAGTGTCAGTTGAGGAAAATCACTGCCTGAGAGCAGAGACAGCTCAAGAGAGAGACCTCATATAAATCAAACAATGAGCCATAAAGGTGCCCCCTATAAGGCTGATAAATCTTACCCATAATCCCTCAGTTGGCAGACATGCAGCCACAAGGAACTAATTTGTGCCTATCTTGCTTCCAGTGTTCTGTGGTAAAATTCCTTCCTATTTTTCTGTTTCTCCACATAGAATTTAAATGGAGACCTACTACCATTGCTTATTGGGCATAAGTAAATTTGCTTTTTATATTACAGCTAATAGTTTGCCTTGAGTCTAATGGGAGGCCTGGACTTGGACTTTATAGCAATGTTCGCACTGTTGAGTCTTTGGGAAGACACTACTGTTTTTCAGTTGTACAAAGGATAATTGTTTAATGTTAGGAAAAAAAATGTTAGGAAGACTTCTGAATGTGCCATTTTTTTATATGGAGATTAAGTATGTTACAGGTATGTTTGTGTGTTAAGTTGTCAAGGCTTGAGGTATGGCAGTCAGACTGTATTTTCAATGTGGTAGGTGAGATAAACATTCAGAACATTTGTGGAACTCACTTCTGGATATATTTTGGCTATCATGGGTCCATGTCCTTGGGGTCTATATCTGGTTTCTCATCCCTTCCTCTCTAGTACAGTTCCCCTGATCTGCTTTCTGGTGGCCATAAAATAGATACACATTTTTACTCTATCATGCCCTTCTGACATAATGTATCTGCCTTCAAACCACACGCCTATGGACTGAATATTCTAAAACATAAGCCAAATTAAGCCTCTCCCTTAAGTGGTAGATGTCAGGTAGTGTACTATTTTTAGCAAAAAGAAAACTGCCTAACACATGCATTATAAAGTTGGAAAATTTATTCTAAAAACGGTGAATATAATACAATATATATTATCTCACAGGAACCCAAATTGGAGTGAAGAACTAAAAGAAATTATAATGAAGTGCATCTGAAATGATTGACTTTATATCAGTGAATATGGTTACTATCAATTCAGTGAGTTATGTGATTAGTTTATGAAAATATGCTGTTTTGATGATGACTGCCTTGGTGTACTTTTGGAAGATAGGTATCATAATATGTTATGCTTTATAACTTTTGTTCAGAATAGCTTTGGTTATCTGCAGTATTTGATTTTGATTTTGATTTTGATTAGGTTCAGCTTTATATTTTTTCCAAATTATAAAACGTAATTAGTATTTTGACAAGAATGGATTTATAAGCTGATTTGTGTATTACAGACCTTTGAATAGTATTAATTCCTTTCCAGGACACACAAATGTAATGTTAGAGCCAGGCATAGTGGTGCAAACCTGAAATCTCAAAACTCAGGAGGATTGCCATAAGTTCAAGGCCAGCCTGCATTACGTAGTCAGACCCTGTCTCCAAACATACAAACAGGGATGCCTTTCAATCTTTGCATGTCTTCTCAGTCTCTTATATCTAAATTTCATAGCTATCACTGTATATGTATTTTCCTCTATGTTTATACTTGCCCCTAGATATTTCATTTATATATTGATTTATGGCTATTGTTAATGGACTGATTTCATTTTTATTTCAGATAACTTACTATTTGCATATGATAATGCTGAGGATTTTTGTTAGTTTTGTGTCCTGTAACTTTTCTGATTAATTAACTAATTTTCATTGTTATTTGGTGAAATGTTTCATATAAGACCATATCCTGAGAATAGTGACAATATATCTTCTTTTTCTATTGAAATATGCTATATTTTTTTTCTCTTGCCAAATTGCTCTACCTAAGACTTTTACTACTATGCTGAATAACAGTGTTAAGTGGGCACACATATTTTTATTTTCAGATCTCAGGAATAAATATCTTTCTGTTTTTTTCACATTCAATGTAGTTTTACCTCTTGACTTATGCTAAATGATCTTTATTATGTGATAAATTCCTTTTCAGTTTAATTTGTTAATCAGTTCTTATTATGAAAAGAGTTTGAAATATATTAAATATTATTTCTGCATCAATTGAGAGGACCATAATGATTTTTTTCATTTATTCCATTGACGTAGTGTATAAGACTTGTTGATTTGTGTACACAAAACTTCCTTTCATTCCTGGTATGAGGGCAAAACCAGTTTCACAGTATGTTCTTAAAAAAGTTAATTCCTCTTCTTTTTTTTAACTTAAGGAGTTGTTCTTTAAACATTTTGTGAAATTTAGTAGGGAGGCTATCTTTTCCTAAGAATTTCCTTAATTGGAAGATTCTTTTTAACTCAGTCTTGCTTTTTTATTTTTGATTATTTACTATGACTCTATGATTTACTCCCATTAAGTAAGATGCATGTGTCTAGGAATTTGTCTTTTTTTTTCTAGATGATCACATTCACTGGTACATAGTTGCTCAAAATAATCTCATACTTTCATTTTTCTGGTGTCAGTTTTTTACCTTGATTTTACTTATTTGAGTCTTTGCTGTACATACTCTAGCTAAGCTCTTATCTATGGGAATTTCCTCCCACTGATCTAATTTTTTGTATAATTGGCCTTGCATTTTTAGTCTATATTTCCTTTATTTCTATTCTGATCATTTTTATCTTACCTTACTCATTGCTTCTAGGCACTGTTTATTCTTTTTCTTTATTTTATGCATTTAGTACAAGGTCTACAGAGTCTCACTACACAGATGGACTTGCAGTGATCCTCCTGTTTTCAGCCTCCCAAGCGCTCTGATTACAGGCATGCATCACCAGGCCTCGTCTCAATCACCATCTCAGTGCACCCCAGGAGTGGGGTTTGCATTGTACACCAGGGATCTAACCCTGGTCCCTGAATCTGCCTAAGCAGGTTCTTTAATCCACTGAACTATCTAGCTGGCCCTGCATTATTTATTCTTTTTCTAGTTGTTTTTTTTTTTTTTTTAATGATATACTTGGGGGCCTTCCCATTAGCTCAGTTGTTTAAGTGCCTGCTTAAACAAAGCAGCCAACCTCAGGGTTCTGTGGTTTGATACCCAGATACTCAAGCCAATCCAGACTGATACTGGAGGCAACCTGAGGCCACAAAAA
>NW_004524585.1:3595905-3598457 GCF_000260255.1 Octodon degus | reverse complement strand
TTTGAAATCTTCATACCACATTTATATAAGCATTATTGTTAACAATATCTCTCTTCATACTGCTTGTGCTAATTTGTAGATTTGTGTATTTTTATCTCAATTTTTATTTGTTTCATTTTAAAAAAGATATTTCTTGAATACTTTTGATTAATTGCTTTGTTCAAGGTAAGTATTTTTCCTTTTTAAAATTTTTATCATTCTGTAATTAGATAAAAGTATATAACTTTGTGACTATACCTAACATTACTGTCTTCTTCATTTTAAAATGTTTAATTTATATCGTGTTTTTATATCATAATTAAAAGACTGGTCTTTTATTATTGTAAAACTTTATAATATATATAGTCTTCTCTCATAATTTCTATGATTACTTAGGCTTTATGGCATTATGATAAGAAAATGTGGCTTTTTTACTTTTAGTAATGTATTATGCTTTTTATTTTTACTCATGTAAAATTTCAGTAAATACTCTCTCGCTATGCAAGTCAAACTATAGAAAAGCCATTTCTTTACTGAAATTATAAAATCATTTACTGTGTGTTGGTTATGCCAGTCTATTGGTTTATTATACCAATGATTTTAATCTTCTTAAGCAAGATATTTTGTTTCTGAATGTCACTTTATAATTAAATGGATGATTAAAATTGAATCGTTGAACTAACTACATAACGATAAGTGTTTTCAATTCCCTCATATTAATACATTTATACTAATAGATACTTACATAGAAATATATATATAACTCACATTTACATATTTTTATTTTTTAATTTTCAATTAAACTGCAATATAATAATACTTCAGAAATATTAAAATACTGCTGCATAAGTCATGTTACATTATTTAAAATGCCTTTCTTCTGTATGCATTGGAGAGACACATTAGTTAATTTCATTGAATATTAGATTTAGTTATTTCAGGCAGTTAGATTTTGGCTGCTTTTCCCCTTACACTTCTCTGTTTCTGAATAATTTACAGTGATCCACAAATATTTCTTCTCTAAAATAATATAGTTACCACACATCTCCAAATATACCACATGTGCAGCTGCATTACACACACTTGAAAATTACCTTAGATTCCAAAAATCTCATTCTGAAATAGATGTGGCCAAGTCAAATACTAAGATCAATTTGATGAGACTGCATGTAAGTAGACTCTTAAAAAGGCTATACATTACAAGAAAAATTAACTAGATATAATATTTAATTTAGTCTTTCTCTTCTAGAAAACTATTCAAGTTGGAAAATATGAAACAATGGTTATCGTTTATATTGCACATGCTTGTACAGAAATATCAAGGAAAGTAGAATTTATAGAAATATTAATAAGTGAAAATTAAAAGAAAAAAGTTACTATACACACACACACACACACACACACACACACATACACACACAACTATTTCCTTTTTTCACACCTCTCCCTTATATGTTCGCCTTAGCAGATCTCCACTTGGAACCCTGCCATAATATCTTTAGCAGTCTTCTGCATCTGTGTTATCAGACTAAGTGTCTCACTTTTTCTGTTCATTTTATGTAGCTTATTTACTTTATGTCATTACATCACTGCTTAAAGCAAGGTCTTATGATCAATAAAAGTAAAATTAATTAATGAATATTTTATGTTTAGTACAAGGTCTACAGGGTCTCACTACACAGATTTGACTCATAGTGATCTTCCTGTTTTCAGTCTCCCAAGAACAATAAAAGTAAAATTAAAAATATATCTAACTTAGATGCTTTATAATCTAAAATGTGGAACTAGGCATTGAGAAGTTTTAATGACAATATGAATAAGAATTTTTTCAGATGAAGAAGTTTACATGAACCATTGTATAAGTGTGCACTGGCTATCTGTGCTAATTAAAGTATCATCATGAAATAATATGCTAAATCAATGGCCCCTTAATAATTAAAGTGTGATTTCTAATTATAAATTATAATAGAATATTGAGTCATTTTTCATGTACATATGTGAAAAAGACCACAATGTTTTAAAATGGATGCTAAACAATTATATTGAAATAGAGTTTACACCTATTAAAATGAGTTAGTATGTGAAATCAATTTGGATATGCATATTTCTGCTTATATTATTTTGAAATACTCTCAGAATATAAAAAGCAAGGAACTGTTACTGCACCATATCCTGCTTTTTATAATGACATTATAAAACCCAGGTCTTATTTGTAATACTCATTAGTTTAGGACCAAATAGAGTTATCACTTGATGAGAGATTAAGACAAAATGTTCTGTGAAATTTTATGTTTTTCTCAATTTGCAGATGCATAAAATGTTATTGCTAACAGTGTAATATTTCTCATATTCTATAATGTATCAGGAAATTTTTCTTTTTTTTAATTTTCCCATCTTTTTATTTATTTATTTATTTTTTCAAAATTTTATTGATGAACAGATAGCAATGAGACAGTTTCAAATCAAATTGGAAGTACAGTTTCAACAAATAACACACTGCATATATTCTTCTTAGTGGTTAATTGCTGTACAAGATGCGGACTTGAGATCCTATTTACAAACACCATTAGAAC
>NW_004524585.1:3565534-3589935 GCF_000260255.1 Octodon degus | reverse complement strand
GCAAGCTTGTGATTGAGAGTTTAATTTCCTCTATATCTCTCTGACTCTGCTTCATGCGATCTATTTCTTTCCTGTATTGCTCATTCAGGGAATCCATCATTTTTCTAATCTCCCCTATTTTTTTATCAATTTCTTCTTTAGAAGCAGTTAGAAATTCTTTCACTGCAATGTTTTTTTCAGATTGGCTTTCCTGCCTATGTTTTTGTAGTTGCTTCTCCACCTCATCTGCTATGAGTTCTGAGAGTTCTTTTTTTTATTTCAGAACAGAATTGTGCTCTGATTTCCTCTGTATCTTTCTGCTGTTGCTTATTTACTATCGACGCTCTTAATTCATTCATTTGAGCCGAGCTAGTGTCCTCTGCACTTGTTCTGGGTGGCCACTGTGTTTCTTCCATATGTTTCTGCATTTGATTCTTTATTGCAGATGTTATTAATTCAGGGATTTCTTTTTTCATTTCCAATCTGAGGTCTTCTATATCTTTCTGCAGCTGTTTATTTCAGAAGCCATTGATTCATTGCTCTCAGCTGTATGATTTCCAATTTGTTCTGTGTTAGTGACCTCTGCACTTTTTACGGGTGGGCTTGGTTACGAGGTTGCATTTTGTTCCTTCTCGTCATTTTGTGTAGCACTGTCTTCTGACCTTTGTTGTAGATCTTTGCTGTAGTTAGAACCTTCGCATGTACTGAAGTTCAGGTGCAGCTCTACAAAGTTTGGACTTATCCAGCTGCATCTGGCTTGAGTCTGGCTGCTGTGCTCAGCTTCTTCCCACTGCTGCCCTTGTAGGTGAACCTGTTGTGCCCCGGTGGCGAGATGTTCTGCTCCTGGTCTAGCTTGGGAAATCTATCCTGTACACTCTCTGCAGGGATTGCAGCTTCAGGATTACACTCCAGGTGTATATGGCAGGCCTGAGCTGTGCCTGGCGGGGGCAAGGTGAATTAGTGGGGAGAGGATGCTCTCCCACACTCTCACCGGACCTGGGCTAGGACTGCATCTGGGGATTCCCGGACGCGGGAGAATTTCCTACTCAGTGGGCTGGGTGGGGGAAGTACTGCAGAGTGGTGGGGGGCGGCCCAAGGTGGTGGGAGAAGGTCCGGCCCACGCCGCGCCTGGGCTGGGACTGGTCCCGCCAGCGCAGGGTAGCAGGAAGCTCTCCTCACACTCACTGGACCTGGGCTAGGGCAGAGTCTAAATTTTGTTTTCTTAAAAGGGAAAAGATAAATCAACTTGAACACTTTTTATGTTATTGAACCATTCTTTTAAACATTTAACTTTTGGTAGAGAATGTACATCGTTCTGAGTTCAAGGTCATCTCAGAGTCAAAAATCCAAAACTGTTATAAATTGAAGCAAAGATAAGCACCTTTATAAAAACAAGGTGAATGTTGTCTTGAGAAACTGACTAGAACAAAAAAATAGCAATCTGAAGTTTTCTTTTACAAGGTGAACAGATGATACAGTATTTAGTGTCACATTACAGAAGAGCATCGTAGGCTACTGCTCATGGACCTAGAGATTTCCAGGCTCATTTGGAAAAAAAAAGTTTAGATATATTCTGGATTATTTTTAAGGGTGAAATTATGTTGTCGAAATGCTTTGCTCCTGATTATCTTTATAAAAGCAGTACAGCCCTCACATATTTCCAAGTCTGCCACCATGACTTCTAGTTGGCTATATCATAATGACAAGAAATCTTGGTAAAATAAAAAATAGATCTGTATAGATATAAACAGTAAGCATCCAAGTGTTGTACCTGTGCCTATCTATGTGTTTATAAAATCCCAGACAGAGAAAGTATCTTTATTTTATAGAGCATTCAGAAGTTAACAAGAATGATGACTTGGGGTTTTATTTTGTAAAATTCAGTATAAATAAGTGATAAAAATTATGTACTGCATAAGGATATGTGAATATGAAGGAGTACATATAGATTATAAAGTAGACATAGATTCTTACTTGATACTTGTCCAACTGCTTTCAAAGAATGAAGAGTTATTTTAGAAAACTCAGAGTAATAGATTTCACCCTACTATATTATTAATAAGTAGAGGAGTAAGAGTTCATGGTACTTTTTATTGCCACAGTAAGTTACTATAAGCCTGTGGGAAGCATTGAGGAGTATGGTAAGAATGTGTATGGAAGTGAACCGGAAAATTTCTTGGGTTTTTTTTTTTAATCAGAATGAATAGGGTTCTTTTTAATAGTTTTACTGAGAAACAAATAGAAATGAGACAGTTTCAAAACCGATTAATAAGACAGTTTCAATAGTTAATACGTTGCATATTGCTGTCTTCTTAGTGGCTATTAATTATACAGGATGAAGACATGATATCCAGTCCACAGACACTATTAGAACAAATCTTTCTATTCATTGAATTATGAGAAAGTAGCTGTATATCTATCCTAAATTTTGAATATACTGATACAAAAAGTTCCTTCATTTGTATCCCATTTTTCTGTTTAGTTTTGTCAGAGATGGGTATTCCATTGCCACTTAAATATTGTAGGTGCGTGAATTCAGCAGAATATTCCAATATAATCCAGTAGTCCAAAATAGTAGTGGGTTTTCCATAGGACCGGCAATGTCAGAAGTTGTTGACTTAAGTCTTTTACAGCTCAGCATAATGTTTTAAATCTTTCTTTCTTTTTTTTTTTTTCCCGGAACCAAGGATTGGACTCATGCCCTTGTGCTTGCCAGGAAAGCTCTTATTCTTCTGAGCCATCTCCCCGGCCCCTCAGCATAATATTTTGATTCAAAATATCTCCTTAATCATTTCCTGCTTTCATGTACATGTTTCTCCTTGACAAAAGGGATGTATAACTCACAACTATTGCAGTTTATCCCAACAATCCTTCAACTGTAAAAGTACAACAATAGGAAGACACATCTGCTGTTCAATTGTATAATTAGACTAAGAAATACAAACTCTACCATGATTAAATATTGCCAGGTATTTGAAGCTAACAAATTGTCAATAAATGGACAATGCACAAATATCATGCCAGAGTCAGTATTCTTGCCACTGGAAATCTAAATGAAATTAGATAGGTGGATATAGATATGGGTTGTATGAGGAAATAGTGATTTAATTGCAAGTGATATATATTAACCCCAAGTGGGTTCAATTATAAAGTGATTTATTGAGAGAAATCTAGAACTCATCAGAAATATCCTCAGTTCCACATCCTAGTGTCTTGGGTTCTTTTCTTGCTCTGAAATGATTACCAGGTTTCAGCGAGTGTCCTTTCCTCCTTCTCAGGGTGTGAAATATATTTCCATGTAATTTGACAAACAGTGGTAGTGTTTTCAAACATATACTAATGTATCTGGTAAGGGAAGATGAGAGGGTATCTCTTTAGATATCAAACAGAAGTCATCTTGTATTGCATTCCATTTAATTTGAACAAAATTGTGTTATGTTTTTCAAGGGCATAATTTCATTACCTTATTACCAGACAGCTGAAAGGGACAACTTTAATGCTATTAAATTACATGGCTGAGAAGAGCAAAGTAGAAAAGGGGAAACAGAAAAGACAGATAAAGAATCAGGCCATATCAAGCAAGAACAGAAGCTGAGGTGAATGAATTTTCAATGGACAAACCTGGAATAATTTAAGAATTACTAGAATTAGTGATAACTAGTGTATATTATAACACAAAGAATGAAATACTAAGTGTTCCATAGTTGTACAAATAAATCCATAGTTGTATAAACTGTATAAAATAAGTTAATGTGAAGAATGGACTTTTTTCATTACAAAAGAGCTCAGATTAAAAGCTAAAAAATTGGTTAAATTATAAAATCACTATTAGAAATCAGCAGACACATTTCTTGTCAGCAGGATCTACTAGGGCACATTAAAATGGAAAAAGTTAAAAAGAAAAATGGGATATGTACATATTATCGAAGTATCTCCTCCCCAAAGATTTACTAATTACAAAGAGAATGATAGCAATTGTGTAGCAGGAACAGCATAATGCTTTGCATCTCACCAAGTGATCATATTTAGCATTACTAAAAATGAGATTTATGTGATTCATGGCATTGTAGACTAAAAAAGATGCAACACTTTTCTTGCATTTCATCCAGTGCTGTATATAGAAATACCTCCAAATTCAAAATGAGGGAAATTCTAGAAAATAAGATTACCCATCAAAATTCCAAAGATGATAGGAAGGAAAGACAAAGGAATGGCTGTGCATTCAGGGAGAGAAATGAGAAATGACAACCTAATGTTATGCGGAAACTTGACTTGTTGGCATTACCGCAAATGACTAATGGCTGCAGCTGAACCACAGAAGACGTTCACGTGAGCCTCAGCTCATTGGCGAGGATAGTTCTAAATGATAGAAACACATTGGGCTTCTTCCTTTGGGACAAAGAACAGTTTATAAATGCATAATACATGGATCCGGCAGTATCCAACTAAATGCCACAAGACATTGTAAAGGTCAGAAGCAAATATTCTGGAGAAATACAATTGAATTTGTAAGGTAAATCTTGAAGTTTCAAATCATTCATTCAAAATTTGCCTTCACTATTTGGGACCGGGGGAGTCATGGCTGAGGTCAGTACATCAAGATGACTTGTTATTGCTTGAAATCCTATTCATAGTAGCCTTAATTGAATGCTGAATAAAGAAACATAAATCGATTTTTTCTAGATTCTGATGATATTGATAATTACAATGATGAATTGAATGGCATATTTACAGAAAAAATCACCACAAACCAAAAAGTATAAATAAAAGTAGATATTGCTGAACAAAATTTCTCCTTTATTTCTGTACAACTTGCAAGCAGAAATGTTGCTGCCTTTGTTCAAGACTACTTTTAAGGATGACTTTATAACCAGCAGCTTTGGCATATAGAGATAGTGTCTCCTTTTGAAGCAAAGGGCAATTTTATTTACTAAATATAAGAATAATACAACTCCCAGAGCTAAAGTCAGGCTGACATATTGTCCAGTATAAAAGATCTGGGCCTCTAACCTTGCAACTCTCCTTTATGGCAATTTAAGCAAGCTTGGGGAATAGGTACAAATGCTTTCTCTTTGGCCACTGATGTTGGTGTGTATATAACACATTTCCTTATCTCTGACCAAGGACAGTGGCTTGTATGCCATCTTTCATGTAGTTGTAGTAGTCTTACTTGTTGCCTTAAAGTAAAATCTTAAACCTTGTGCAGTGGATTTTGCCCACTAAAATATATTCTTTCTTAGAAGAGAGGGAAGTCACCTTTGTGGTAATAGGCTGTATACGTATCCAAGATTTTAAGGGACCCACATGTTATAAGGAAGACATATGTGGACATATGTCCACTAAAGTGGTTAACCATCCAGCAGAAAAGTACAAAAACAAGGTATAAAAAGTAAAGCCATGATGATATACTGAGCTGTAAAGGACTCAAGTCAGCAACTTCTGATATTTCCAGTCCTGCAGATGACCTACTACTATTATGGACTACTGGACTATATTGGAATACTTTGCTGAATTCACGCACCTACAATATTTAAATGGCAAATCAATACCCATCTCTAACAAAACTAAACAAACATTTTGTATCTGTATATACAGAATGGTTGGGATAGATGTGCAGCCACTTTCTCTTCATTCAATGAGAAGAAAGATTTGTACTGTGTTTGGACAGGATGTCATGTCTGCATCTTGTACTGTGAAGACAATATGCAATGTATTAATTTTTGAAACTGTCCTACTAATTGGTTTTGAAACTGTTTCATTGCTATTTGTTTCTCAATAAAATTAATAAAAAACTGCATTTTAATAGAAAGTTTATACAATTTTACAGGAATAACCTTTAATCTGCCTTACTTCATACCTTTATCTAAACATTCCTTATATGCCATTATTAAAGTTCTAATTGTTGGATTTCTGAATTACTGAAACTCTATTACATTGAACATTGAGCCACATGTGCTGTTTAAAATTTCTCTTTACTTCATTCTTCTGATTCTATTCATGAATTTCTCATAGCCTTTTCAAAAAGATATCTCTTGTCACCTAAAAATTTATTTTCCCAAGATCTGTCCAATATAAAATTTAATTCATCATTGGTTTAACTTACCAAGTATGTCCTTCTTCATCAGGTGATATTTTGCCAGCTTAATCATTCCCCTAAGTTCCATTGCCTTCTAAATAACTCAGCACAGAGTTCAACACTGTATTTTCAAACCTCAACTTACAATGTTCATACTTCAAATCTATCAGATACCCAAAAGTTTCTTTAGACATCTTATTGCCAATTTAGTACCCATTTCAACTAGCTAGTCCTCCTGAGCTTTTTTAAACTGTCCCTGATTTCTCCATCTTTATTGTTCTGGAGGGCTCTGCTCTGTTGCTTTCTGTACTTCAGAGTTGCATAACATTAACTTCTGTATTGTTGCTAAAATGGTACCACCACGAAGACGCCTGTAGAATAAAATTACACCTAAATTTGAAAGCCTCTGTGAACTGCTCGCTGCGTCCTCTTCAGAATATTTTCCACACATTTCTTCTGCAATAAACTCTATGGCCAAGAAATAGTAAACTACGAGTTCCTATTCCTACAATTGTGCACAAAGGACAATCAATAATCACTACACCATGGAGTGTTCATGTACTTGCAGTACTGCAATATTTTCATTTCTTTCAAGGAAACACATTCTTCCTTTTTAGAATTAGGTTGGGCAAGTTGGTGTACACCTGTAATCCTTGCTCTAGAGAGACTAAAGCACAAAGATTACTGTGAATTGGTGATTTTTTTTGAAGTCAGACAAAGACAGGAAATAAATTATTCATCTTTTATTTTTGCTTTGTTTTTGTATAACAAAATCATGCATGTTCAGCAATAAGAGGTACAGGTGAAAAATGAACAAATTCAGGCCATCCGTATCTATACCTGTTTCCATTTAGCTGCACACACAAATGCACATAAAATATGCTCCTCTATGGCTTGACCACTTGGGCTCTTCTGCAGCAGTACTTGTGTCCTACTTGTCTCTGGGTTGCCCGTGAGCAGAAGTAGCAGAATTCAGGGACTCTATTTAGCAAACCAGCTTCAGAGTCTGTAGGAAGCTACTTCTAACTCATTTCCAACTCATTTATTCAGCCATAATATTTCCTTAAGTAAATCTTGCCCTAGTGATGTACTCTTGAGTAAATGTAGGCTTTGCATTAGGAAAAGAAGTCATGAAATTTTTACCTCCTGAGCACAAGCTATTTAACAAAAATGTGCAAGTTTTATACTTACTTGGCTGAATATTGCCATGATGATTTGAAGCATATTTACTATTAGACATGCACATTAGGAAGCTATGCATATTAGGTTCAAAACCTATAAACCTTCAGATATACTTTTAACACATATATTACAATGTAACTGACAAACGTGAAATATTCCTTTATCAAAGCCAACTTAAATATTTGTAATTCCCAGAAATACCTATATCATCAGAACTTCTACCCGGCCAAATAACTCAGCGTATTAAACTCCTGCAAATAGACACAAGGGCCGGGGGTTCGATCCCTAGGCCTGCAGTACCAGCCCCACCCCCCAGGACATGCTGAGACAGCACGCCTGTAATTCCAGCTCTTGGGAGGCTGTAAACAGGCAGATCACTACCACTTCAATCAGGTAGTGAGACCCTGAACAACCTGTAGACCCTTCCCTAAAAATAACAAAAAAAAAGAAAGAAAAAAAGAACTTCTAGCATACCAAAACAATATTATTATCTTATTACCAAATATCTCTAAATTATACATTTAACATGAAAATGGGAAAATAAATCTAAAAAATTCCTTCCATAATATATATATATATATATATATATATATATAGGTTTTGAGAGTTCTAATAAACATACTTTTGAAATAAAAATAAAGAATAAAACAATATTGAAGTTCTTAGGTGATAAAGCTCCACCCTACGCCATCTATACCATGTATTGCCACCTCCTAACCCCTGCTGAAGTTCATAGAAATCACACTCCATGCCCACCTTTCCCACAAATTGATCAGTCATTGTGCATTTAGAGAACAGTCATAGGGGCCAGAGAAACTGCTCACAGGATGACCAGCATTGTCAAACATAGTTTTGAAGAAAGATCAAAATAAAAATGTCTTTTAAGAACAAGTATTACCCATGTTTTTTTTTGTTTTGTTTTTAATTTTATTTATTTACACGCGTGCGCGCGCGTGTGTGTGTGTGTGTGTGTGTGTGGCCAGCTCAGCCCACCAGGGGGTGGGGCTGGCTGGCATGTGGTGCTGGGGGATTGAACCGTGATCCCTGTGCTTTGCTAAGCTTAGCTTGTTCTAAGTAGGTGCTTTAGACCACTGAGCCATCTCACCAGCCCTATGTTTTGTTTCTGAATGTAAATCCAGTAAAATTGAAATCATCTTTCATAGACTTTAATAGCACTTTACAATCTTGCACTGGTCTGTGAAGGTTTACAATGAGACTCATCAGACACGATGGAAAATATGGAAAACACTTTAAAATAAGAATGTTGTCTTGAAATCATAAGTAGATGTTTGAGTAGCTTTAAATTTATAATCAGTTAAATTACAATCTACTTATGTTCGAAATAGACTTCTCTTTAAAGCTTTTAAAAGTCTGCTTATTTATAAAATCAACTTGTAAAACTATCCCGCACTTACAAATTAATATCTACTTCTAGGCTATTAAGTGACTCACTAATCATGTCTGAGTTTAAATTCCCAATCGTTATATTATGATATTGTTAACATGTTTAGTTTTTTTGAGAATATCCCTCCATAGAACATCATTGTTTTTATTCATTTTAGAAACTCTATATTGATTTTTTTTATGATGTAGTTTTTTTTAACTAGTTCCACACTGAGTTTTCATTCCCACTTGCTGTATATAGTTGAGTTTTTTTTAAAAAAGAAAATCCATAAAATTAGAATAAGATTTTGTTATCTTTAGTCTTCATTCTTTTTGTGTCCCTTATTTCTTCATAAGTAAAAAGTTTGATTATACCTACTATGGCACTATACATAAACTAAATGTAATTATTTTTAATATTTACATTATCTATGTCAACTCTAGTTAACACACAAGTTAAATATTGAATATGTTTCATCTGAAAAATATTGACAATCAGTATTTGAGTTCATAACCTCTTACATGTGTGGCAGATTTAGCCACATGTGCTTTTCATATCCGGAGAGTAAATAAATAGATTCTGTTAATATATTTATACAGGGACATAGGTTTTTCACTTACTGTGCTTCTTATACTGGTATAAATGGATGACACAGCAATTGGAAATAATTTCTGGTTTGTGAAGCAATTTGAAAATTGAAATATGAAAAATAAGATTAATTTAATAATATATGTGTCATTTGTGAGCGGCGACAAAGTATCTATGTGCTGATCAGGAAATTTACAGGAGGAATAATAGTGGATTTACCAAGATTAAGCGATGGGAATTCATAAATTTACAGGTTACAAGACTGAGATTAAGTTTTTGGTTCATTGGGAAAACAAAGGGGTTGAAACAACATGCTGAAAATATGAAAAAGACTTCCTTGTCTTTATATTTAATACCTACATTCTACCTCTATCCCTGGTGAAAATACATTTAAAATCCTAAAGTTTCTTTCTCACAAAGGAATCAAATTCAGTGCTCACATTTTACTCTGTATTATTTTGTTTTAATTGTAATTGTAATAACTACTCAATAGATACAAGATCAGCAGTGATTTTCTCATCTCTAAATGGGATAGTCATCACTTAATAATCTGTACTCTACGCTTGCTATATTCTTATTCAGCTGAAGAACTAAATTTTTAAAGACTTGAAACATCATAATAACACATATATATTCAAGCCAAGCACAGTGATACATGATTGTCATCTCAGCTTCTCAGGAGGTGGCAAGATGATCACAATTTTGAGAAGAGCTTGGGCAATTTAATGACAGTATCTCAAAATTTTAAAAATTCTAAGAAAGATGATGATATGACTAAGCATTACTTGAATTCAATCCACAGCACCCAGAAACACATGTAATATATACATATATTACCCCAAAGTACACATACATTAGCAAAAAAATATTTGCATAAATATTTAATACATTTATGGAGACAACATGAGATTAATATAAATTACCTTTGACCTCTATAATTACAAAAGGCACATAAAATAGTGAGTTTCAGCTTACAGACACCTATTGCTTTTTACCTCCTTGTATATATAAATTTTCTGACAGACCATGTGCAGCATGTGTGTGTGTGTGTGTGTGTGTGTGTGTGTGTGTACATAATAAGTTAATATGGTTTGCTTGTTCTTGTAAGCAAATTCATATTTCTTCAAAGAAAGATATATCCCACACAAATTTAATGTTAAGAAAAATGATTTCATGAAATTAGTCTAATTTTTGTTAGATTAAGTTTGTAGTTCTTTTAGTACTGAAATTAATTTTAAAATTCCTTGGATCTACTAATGTACAACTATGAAATAAGAATTAAAACATTAGCTTGTAGATTTAGGAGCATATGGTCACACGATACCATTCAAGGAAGCTTTGAACCCTTAATCTACTCATGGAAGTTCATTTCCTTTTTGATTTATGTTGTCTTATTCTGAGAGAGAACACAGATGATTTTGGGTCATGGAATCAATATTGTTGGACTTCAGTCTTGATTCTTCTTCTTTCTACTGTAAATATGGGCAAACTTTCAGCTTCCTAGTATGGTTATCATACACTATAAGACTAGTTTAAAATGAATTGAGAAGATGAACCTAAATTTATCTTGAAAAAATACATACATATATTATACACATTGATGTCATGAGGGCATCATTTGGCCATATATACCTGGCCACAAGCTCTGACATTATCAATACATCAACAGGAAAAAAAGAAATCTTAATTCCCACCAATTAGGATGTTGTCTTAAAGTGTTTGGCCTGGCTTCTTTATATCTGCCTGAGTCTGTCATCTGGCCTGGCTTGGAGAGTCAGCAGCAGAATAAATCATGGCTTATCCAAAGTGGTAAGTCATAAGATACCCTTCTTCTTATACCACAAACTCTACAAGTTTATTCTAGCATTTCTATTCTTTCAGGAACATATTTTCCATGAAGAACTCTATCAGTAGTCCTTGACTACAGATGCTGCTACTTAAAACACAGGTTTTTGTTTTGTTTTAATGAATGGTGCCTATTCATTCGCACTATTTGGTGGCATTTTTGCTGGAATTGTAATTTTAGAAAAGTATTTTTCTGCTTTTCTTTTTTTATAATTTCACATTTTTGTGATGCAAAAAATAAATAAATCTCTTTCCTCTCCTTCTTCTGTCCTACTCAACTCAGTGCTTTTTTTCCTTTTGAATAAGTTCATTCCCTTTTCCCCGTATCTATTTTACCCTTAAGATTCCATTTTCTCTTTCAGTTTGTCACACCAACAAGACAATATGATGTTTGCCCATGCGGGACTGATTTATTTCACTTAAAAATATGTTCTCTACTTGCATTCATTTATCAACAAAAGAGTATTTATCCTATTTTCCAGCTGAATAATACTCCATTGTGTTAAAGTACCATATCTTCTTTATCCATTTTTCAGTTGATGGACGTCTGAGTTGTTTTCAGGATCTAGCTATAATAAGTTGCACTGCTATAAACATGAATGTAATATATCACTATGGTATTAGGTTTTTAGTTCTTCTGGAAAAATACCCAGGAGGAGAATAGCTATCTTGGATGAGATCTGCAATCCTAGCTTTCTAAGGAATCTCCACATTGATTTCCACAGTGGTTGTACCAGTCTTCACTCCCACCAACAGTACAGAAGAGATCCTTTTTCTCCACAGCCCATCCAGCATTCGTTATTGGCTGACCTCCAGATGTTATCCATTCCTTGTGGGATGAGATGGAAACTCAGTATTGTTTTAATTTCCATTTCTCAAATGACCAATGATGGTGAAGATTTTTTCATATATTTACTTTCCATTTGTACTTTTTCTCTGAAAAGTGTATATTTATATCAGATGCCCATTTTTTATGTGAGTCTTTGAATTTGGATGGCCTGATATTTTAAAATTCTTTATATGTTCTCAATAGAAGGCCTTTGTCAGAGGGACAGTTGGTTATATTTTTTTCCCAGTTTATGGGTTTTCTTTTTACAGTTGGAGATTTCCTTTGAAGTGCAGAAAATTTTAAAGTCTTCTTTAAAATTAAAAATGCCAATTTTTGATTCCTCGAAGGACTTCCCATGCAGTTAATTTTTATTCATGAACTCTCTACCTATCCCTATGTCTTTTATATTTCTACCTACATTTTCCTCCAGGTGTTTTAGTGTTTCTGTTTTAATATTTAAATCTTTGATCCATTTTGACTATAACTTTGTGGTTATAAGCCTGGGTCCAGTTAGCCTTCAGCATGTGGAAAGCCAGTTTTTCCAGCACCATTTATTAAAGAGGTTATCTTTCTTCCAATGAGCAAACTGAGCCAACAAGGTATACAAATTCTGAATAACCAATAATGAGAAACAAAACTGAAAACTTAATTTAAAAAGCCAACAAAGAAATGATTGCTGAGGTTCTTCAAGTTTTGTCCCTTTTAAGTGACTTGGAATTTGTGCCTCTTATCCCTTTGGATAATTTTGCTGCTCCAATTATTGTCCCTTTAATTGTGGTATTACAGATAAACCCGTTATAGATCACTTTCTGTCCCACATGGCATACATTGCATTTGAATTATATTTTTCATATTTCTCTGCACATTATTTTCATACTATAAATTGATTGTCTCTTGTAGGTCAATGTTATTTCCTAGGTTATTAATATTATGTAGCATATATTACTGTTCTATATCAATTTCAGTCCTGTTATGTCTTTTTTTTTTTTTTTTTTTGTAATTTTAGGGAAGGGTCTACAGGGTGTTCAGGGTCTCACCACTAGACTGAACTCAGAGTGATCTGTCTGTTTACAGCCTCCCCAGAGCTGGGATTACAGGTGTGCACTATCAGGCCCAGTCTCAATGGCTGTCTCAGCGCATACCGGGGGTGGGGCCAGTATGGAAGGCCTGGGTATTGAAACTTTGGCCCCCTCTACCTGCTTTCAGGACCTTTAATCTGCTGAGCTATTTGGCTGGCCCTTCAATCCTTGTTTTCTAGAGTCTACATTCTTTTACATTAATATTTTCTTGTCATTTTTTCCTTCAGTATATTTTCAAAAACTATATTTAACTTTGTGTACTCATTAGGACCTTCACATTTTTTAGTTGGTTTTCATCTACACAGAAAAAAAAAAAAAAAAAAACAGTTATAAAATTCTAAGTTCTACCTAGTCCTGGCAGTGGAATTTTGGGATTTATTCTAAGGATTCTAAGTCCCTCACTGTCACTATACATTTAATTTTATAAGAAAAATTTTTTTCTAGATGTTTACTATTTGTAAATCTACTTGGCTTGTCATGTCCTGTCAAGTGTGGCTGATACACCTGTGAGGCAGGATTAAGGATAAACCATTTTGGAAACAAGGTTAGCAAAAAGAACTGGATTATTTTAGGAAAAATTGCTCAAACTCTGTAGCATCTTCTATACCAGAATATGGAATAATGTACGTAGAAAAAAATTCAATTATTTTTGTCAAATTGATGTTAAAACTAGCTCTCAAAAAACACAAGAACACATCCCTTAAATTGTGGGAAATGTGGTGGTTTCTAATTCATCTTTTCATAATTTCAACATAGATTGGAGAATGTAGTCCTAATATTAAAACAGAAATATGCATGCCCCTCTATCAAACATGGCACCTAAATTTGACTCTCAATAATTTATTTCAATAATCTTGCACTTGTGTCTATTAATCTGAGTAACAGATTTGATGATGAAAATGTGTAATAATTCAACAACAATTGTTAAATTTTTGTTCTTGTTTTGAAATTCTGTGACATGTGTATTGTTTTGTGTTACTTGTTTGCTGTCTTTGTTTCTGCTCTTAGTTTTTATTCTTCAAAATATTTTTAATTTAAAAATGAATGATAAAAGAAATATTTGAAATGTTTGCCTTGAAGGCAGTTCTCAATAAAATGAAAAAGTAATGTTGCTGACAAGCCGAAGCTTAAAATCTTTTTTATTTTTTATTTTATTTTATTTTTTGGTGGAACTGGGAATTGAACTCAGACCCTTGTACTTGCCAGGGAAGCGCTTATTCCACTGAGCCATCTCCCTGGCCCCCCTTAAAATCTTTACTTACTAGCCTATATCACCAAGCAAGAGAAGTATTTACTTGTGATAGTTAACTGTAAACACTTGGCTGATATTCAGTATAGTTTCTTTCAAAGTTGAAGAAGACTTTTCTCTATTACCTCTCCACTATGTCCATAATGTGTTCCTAGATAATTAACATTATGAATATATTGATTACTTGGGGGAGGCTGCTGCTATAGTTCATTCTAGCATTACGAGTTTATTGTATTTAAAGTATAGATACCATAATATTATAAATATGGGTCTGGGGAGATAGGTTGGTGGTCTAAGCACCAGCCTGGCAAGCACAGGGACCTGGGTTTGATCCCCGGTACCACATGCCATGTTGGTCTTAATCTTTGCTGGCCACAAAACAGGATGTGGTGGCACATGACTGTAATCTCAGTGCTAGGAAGGCTGAGACAGGAGGATCACCATGAGTCCAAGCTGCATATTGAGACCCCTATACCAAATAAATAATAATAATAATAATAATAATAATAATAGTTTGAGGAATATTAGAGAATATGTAAAATGTATCCAGTTTCTCTGGCATGAAAGATTTAAAACCAGGTTTCTTTTCTTTTGTTGTAGTAGTTGTTCTTCAAGTGTTACATAATGATTTCCCTAGGTTCTATGGTAGGAATTTAATAAAACTTCTCCAGAATCTAAAATGATAATTGCAGAAGATAGTAATGAAGTTATGTATCCTGTAATTTCTATTGACTAAGGCTTTATTAGTCCCATGTAAGTTTGTTACTAAGAAGAAAGAATGTATTTCTATAGAAACATGCTAAAACAGAAGTTTAAGTCTTTAACATGTCAAAATTTAAGGGCTGGCCAGATAGCTCAGCACACTGCTTAGGCAGTGGACTAAAGCAGATTAAAGAGCCTGTTTAGGCAGACTTAGGGGTCAGAGGTTCCATCCCTGGCCTGCTGTGCCAGTGTGGTAGCGCTACCTGTAATCCTAGCATTTGGGAGGCTGAAAATAGGAGAATCACTACAAATCTGATCTAGAAGTGAGACCCTGTACACCCTGTAGACCTTGCCCTAAATTTAAACAAACAAACAAACAAAAATCAAAATTTAGAATAGTTGGATTTTACTACCACAAAGCATGCTGTTAAAACCACATCTGCTCAAGCACAAGAACAGTAGGTCTGTGTGGTGGTTCCGGCACTTACTAAGCTTGTGATGGTGAGACGGCAGTAGACTTCTGTTTATCTCTTTTCTCCCATCTCTGACTTGGGTTCTGAACTTGCTATTCTAATGTGCTATCAGTGATATTTTAATTGTGTTCAGTCTTACTCTGAGAAAAGTTAGGCCTATTCTAAGAAAAGTTATTTGTTCAGTTCTGAATTTTATCTTTTATAGGCCCAGCCTGATAGTTCAGTGGACCCATGTGCTTGCTTAGGCAGAGCTCAGGGACCTGGGTGTGATTCTCAGCATGCTGTGCCCCCCCAGCCCCCAGGATGCTCTGAGATAGCAATTGATACTGGGTGTGGTGGCATGGGCCTGTAATCTCAGCATTTGGGAGGCTGAAAACAGGCGGATCACTATGAGTCGGATCCACATAGTGGGACCCTGTAGACCTTCTAAATTGTTTTTTTCCTAAATAAAAAAACAAAAAGAAAAAGAAGAAAAAAGAATTGTATCTTTCATAAGTATTCAGCTAGTCCTTAATTATAAGACCACATTCTAAAGGCAGCTACAAATGCAGTGATTTCCTTGCTATTGCTATTGGAAGGCTTTCACTTTAGATGGGTCTGCTCTCATAGGCAAGTCAGCCAAGTCAACAAGGCTGCGAACCAGCCTGGCACGGGTACCCACATGGTGAGGATGAGCCACACCTACACTAACTTCTGCCTTCTTCCTCCCCCAGTTAACCTCAAGTTTCTCTTCTGCTTTCACTGCTCACCAAGCCTTTCCCATTCCGCAGGTGTTATGACACCATTATCACCCATACAAACTTCACCCCAACCCAGCCCAAAAAATTCTGTCTCCCTGCCTCCTCTCTCTGAGGGTTCTTGCATCTCTCCTGCACCCCTCCCATGCCAAGCAATAAAGGCTTCCTTTATCTCTCTCCAGCTTCTCATTTTCACCTGAGAAAGAAACTTGACATTTAACATAAGAATTAGTAATGATTATATTTTCACTGAAATTAGCAACTTGAATATGTAAGTGAATATTGTAACATTTCATTGGTAAGAAAGGCAGAATGTAAGATCAGTTGATTAAGATACCTAACAGCACTCATTACATTGTTGTATAAGATAATTCCTCAAATTGTTGCTCTTTTTTGATATTCCTTAGTCTTAAGTCTAATTATGGAGTGGGACAAAAGTTGAACTGCCTTTAAAGTGGAATTATTTCTTTGCCCAAGCTTTCTGATCAAGAAAGTCATAACTGGATTACTGAGCTGGACAGGGAATTAGGATAAATTGATTGTGTCTACTTACTAATGAAGTTGTATTTAATAAATGCTTGATTTATGTGTTGTTAACAAATTTGTGGTGCTAAAAGTTTTGATAGAATATTTTAGGCCTAGCAGGACTCAGAAGTTTTGTTTATACCATGGGCAACAATGTCTATTCTATATATTTGGTTTCATAGTGTGGGATTCAATATCATCAAGTACTTGAAAGAAATGTGGATTTATGGGCTGGAGAGATAGCTCAGTGGTCTAAGCACCTGCCTGGCAAGCACAAGCACCCGGGTTCGGTTCCCAGTACCACATGCCATGCTGGCCCTGCTCCATAATGGCCACCAAAACAGGGTGTGGTGGTACCCGACTATAATCCCCAGTGCTGGGGAGGCTGAGAATGGAGGATCACTACCAGTCCATACCTCATAGCAAGACATTGTTGCAAAATAAATAATTTCTTAAAAAATTAATAAAAGTATGCGAATTCATAAATAGTATTCAAAAAGATAGTTTTGTTAATTAAAATTGGAAGATAAAATAATTAAAAAATAAAAAACAAATTGAAAGGTTGATTGCTCATTACATTACTGCATTATTGTATATTTTCACTGTAGTACTTTATTATATGTTGTACTTTATTATAAGTTGTACTTTATAAGTAGTACTTTATTATAAGTACTTTATATGTACCTTATAAGTAGTACTCTATTATAAGTACTTTATTATATGTTGTACGTCCTTATAAGTTGCACTTTATAAGTAGTACTTTATTATAAGTTGTATAACATGGGCAAAAATTAAGACAATGAGGAAAAATTCTTGCAAAGTATAGCATTGAAATAACCTTAATTAACATCAAACCCTGATTCACTTCACAAATTCCTGATATAAAACAAGCAGTTCTTCAAGAGTCAAACAATCAATTTACCTGATTTATTTTAAAATATAACTAAAAATAATTGTTCTCTAGTCGAGTAATTTATCTTCATCTTAGTGTCCATAGAATTGTCAATTAAATCTTTTGGTTACCATGATGAACTGGCTGGAGAAAAGATAACATGTGAAAATAAAACACCTATCAGTTCCTTCCATCCTCACTCTCTTTTCTGGGAAGATACATGAACTAATTCTATAGGTTTTATTCCAAAGTTGTATCAAGAACAGTTTTGTTAGTAGAGAGTTGATTACACATGCAATGGTTATATATTTTATATAACTCCCATTTTCCTTATTAATAACAATACTAAAAATAATAAAAGAGGAGTAACTGGGTCATGAGATACTTTCCTTAGCAGAAGCTGAAGTTAGTTTCTTCAGTTCTCTCAGGAATATTGTTATTGACTTAGTTATGGTTTAATTGCTGCAGTAATCTTGAGAGAACAGCATAAAATTCCAAATTGGAGTGAACAAATTAGAGTTCAGTCCCTTAGGCTCCTAAACAATTTTACTAGAATTCTTGAGTAAATAAGTAACTATTTTACAAAATATTAACATTAATAACATTCTATTTCACATATAATTTTTCACATAATATATTTCATTCCATATTAATATATTTTATCACTTTTCACATTAGGATATTATATTATATTTCACATTAGGATATTATATTTCACATTAGGATTTTTTTCCCATAAAAATATTATAAGCTTGTATATATGGTATTGTGGACTTGTTAAAATATTTAAATGAAATGCATTTAGCCTAGTTAATTTAATTTGAGTATTTATTAATAGTACAAATGCTCTAAAGTAAAAATTTATTTCTTTGGCTATATTTAATTTAGAACCATGTACTTTTTAAGACAATTTCAAATCTGTTTATATCAAGTTAGAACCTTAAACATTGTCTGGGATGGCCAGATAGCTCAGCAGACTAAAGCGCCTGCTGAGGCTGGCGTAGGGACCCAGGTCCAATCCCCAGCATGCTGTGCCAGCTCCTGGGGCATGCTGACAACGACTGAGATGGGCATGGTGGTGCAACCTCGTAATCCCAGAGTTTGGGAGGCTGAAAACAGGAGGAGCACTATGAGTCCAATATACATAGTGAGACCCTGTAGACTATGTAGTAAATACAAAAAGAAAAAATGAAAAAAAAAGACACTTTGTCTGATAGTCACCCATTTACTGAGTCATTGGAAGTATTTTCTCTATGAGCAATTCTCAAATATTCCAAAGGAAAGAAATGCTTTTCTCTAGTAAATTTTTATAAGTCAAAGACATTAGACTAATTTGAGTGAGTGTTTAAAAATTCCAAGATGACAGGATAAAAAAATTCCAACATGGTGCCTTAGCTGTGGTTTTTCCCAGCTCCAAAGCTACCAAGTATCTTGGTAAGACACCCAGTCATATGGCCTTCTGGTCTCATCTTCTTATGTACTCTACCCAAACAAAGTTTGGCATTTGCTTTCGTTTAATAGAATTAGAGAAAGGAATAGGAAAAATGAGAAAGAGAAAGAGAGAGAGAGACAGAGAGAGAGAGAGAGAGAGAGAGAGAGAGAGAGAGAGAATATAATGGAGTATAATGCAGGAATATACATGAGTATATATTTGAGTATAATATGTATGTTCACTTTTTTAGTTCTTATTCTAAATCTGAAGATTCTACTCATTGCTCATTCAATAAATGGTGCATACAATAGACTTGTATAGTTTTGCAAAACACCATCTTATGTCAGCATTCTTCACTTCAGTAAAAATAGGTATAGTTCTAATTGTACATTAGCTAAGCATCTGTTACTCTGTTTATTGAGATTTAACTACTTATATGATTTTGGATTGCAGTAATTATGACAAAGGAACTTTATTTAGACTTTAAAGATAGCTTTGAATCAATTATATCTTTGTCCTTTTTTAAGTAGTGAGGTGAATACTATTACTTTCCTTTTTGTGTCTATGAAACCTGACATAAAGGCATACAGTAAAAAAAATTCAGGTTTATAACTTTAAACTCTAATTTCAATTATGTAGTCTTTTTCAAAAATCAGTTTATTTTAGCACATTTCATGTTTATTTTCTTTTTCTGAAATTTAACAGCTTAAGCAAATTTTATGAAATAGGTTTGAAATATTCTACAAGTTTTTAGAAAATAGAATCAGACTTCTTTTTATGTATTTAGTACAGGGTCTACAGAGTCTCATTATGCAGATCAGACTTGCAGTTATCCTCCTGTTTACAGCCTCCCAAACTCTGGGATTACAGACCTGCAACACCACACTCAGTCTCAATTGCCACCTCAACACACCTTGGGAGAGGGGCTAGCATGGCAGGCTCCAGGATTGAACCTCCCAGACTTCTTTTTTTAACTAATTGTGCTAATCAGCTTTCTGTATCTTTGAAAAAAAGCTGACACAAATAAAAGGATGAACCATTACTTTTGGCTCATGGTTTTAGAATTCTGTAACCATGGTGGTTTGGTCAGTCATTTTGGTCTCATAGCCAGGAAAATGATCTTGGTGGGAAACACACAGTAGAGCAGAAAAGCTCACATCATTGAGGCAAGGAAGAAGAAAGAAAAACAGAGAAACAGAGGAGGAAGGTTCTGAACTCTCCCACAGTGCTGAGAATCACCTAGTTGGGAATCCAGTCATCAAAACATGCATCTTTAGGAGACCTGTAAAATGTCATCCGTGGTATTGACAAAAGTCACACCGCACTCTAGAATTTAGTGTTTCTGCACATGCTCCAATAAAAATCTGCCACTATACTCATTATGCATTGTCATGATGATCAGGAAAATAAACAATTATATACTATAAAATGTTCTAAAAGAGTTGCAGTCAAAACACATTTGAATATTATCCCTCTAAAGACATATATAATTTAAAGAAGTTGGGTTTCCTTATGACAAGCAGGACAATTTCTAGAACAGTGGATCCGTTTATTCTATTAGAAATAATGTTTAATTTGCAAATTTACCTCAAAACAAGCAACACAGTTTTATATCTGAAGCCTATGTAGGAAACAAAACATACAAAAGTAGTGACTATTATCTGAATTATTAAAAAATGCCTTTAAATACTTTTAATTAAATATCAGTAGAGCCTTAATTACCAAAAATTATATAGAAATTTTGATACCAGTTTACACTTTCATTTTGCTATTTTCCTTTTAATAATAGATCATTTTATCTTATTCTTTTTCATTTTCTACAAACTAGAGAGTTTATTGGATTTTTTAAAAAATAGAGTCACCCCCCCACCCTTTGAAAAAGGAGCTTTGAAATGTCACCATTAACAGCTCCTTTTGTAAGTGTTAAAATTATAATGGGGCCCACACAAATAAGTGGGAAGTGCTAATGGACAATTTTTGTGTTGTCCTGAATTCAGTTCCTGTTAGAAAAAAGAACTGCATAGCCTTTTAAAAGCGTAATGATTACTTTTCTTTTTAACTAAATTTTCACATGAGTGTTCAAAATTGTAAATGCCGTGAAATTTTGCTCTGTGTAAAATAGGAAATAAAACATATTACAAATATTACTAGAAAAATCATTGTCTTTTATTCTACCTAGAAAAATTACATTTGTATACATCTATTATAAAAACATACAAAAGCAGTGACTAATATCAGCAAGTGGAATACTTTTAATATGTTTTATCTGAATTATAAAAATACCTTGAAATAGTTTTAATTGAATATCCATGGGGCTTCAAGTACTAAAAATTATATAGAAATTTTAATATCAGTTTGGATAATATACCTGAGGAATTTATATAAAGATGTACCTATCTTTCACAGGGCTAAATTTTAGTGGTTCCTAAACTCATCACACATTCGTGATATAGCCAAGAAAAATTCTGTGTCCCTATTAACTTTCACTGAGAATAGCATAAAGATATAACAATAATAGCTTTAAATTGTTTTGTGATGAACTATTCCATATGTTTCTGCCCGGACTTTTTCAGCATTCCTATCATCCAATAGCGTGAACAGATGCTGCCATTCTGCAGATAATTGCTGTGAGATGCGTTTTGTCCTTCCCTGTGTTGTTTTCTCCCTCTGTCCCTGTAAAGTCCAATCAGAAGCTTATCGCATTCTTCCTTCTAAGTGTGTCTGTTCTCTCCCAAAGTTCACTTTGCAAACTAAGTATTTTTATCCAAGAAGAAATCTTCCAGGTGTGTCTTTCCAAAATACATGAAAATTGATGATAAAGATTTCTCCCTCTGTGTCCTCTGAATTCTCAAAAAAACATTTAAAAATGTAACCTTTAAAATGTGATATTTCTTTCCCTTTTCTCTGAGTAATAAATTATGATTTTTTTTCTCCAGTGCTGCTATGTGATATAAATCATAGAGAACCCATACGCCAAAGCAGAGGCAGTTGAATTTGCTTTTTCTGTCACTTAAATGAATTTAAAGAACAATTCTAAATTAGAAATGTTTTGCTTACAGATTAATTATAAGGAAGATGTAACAGTTAAATTGTACCAAAATTATAATGTTGAATACTCAAGTGCTTTTTACCCTTGTTTTACTCAGCTGTAAATATGTATTTCATATAAGTGCATATAATTCCCTAGTTCTTTTGAGAAAAAATTGAATAATTCTATTCTCAACTATATGTACGCAATGCACGGAATGATGTAATCGTGTAAAATATATGAATTGCATTTCTCATACTATAGGATTATTAACTGTGTTGAGTCTTGAATATATATGAAAACTTTATACTTTCCTGTAGGAAAATACAGCCATATGGGATGCTTTCTTATGTGATCAGAAAATTTCCAAGGCCACAGTGGACTATGAAATTAAAACAAAGACTGCTATGACACGGGCAGGGATTTGTAATCCCCTTCCTTTCAGCATACTTCCTTAGCATGGAAAGCAAGGTGCTGTCTTCCGGGCCTTTTTATCATGCTTATGAATGCTCCACAAGTCCTCTTGGAAAAGGTTACATCCCTGTGATTGTTTCCATTTAAACTCAGCGATCAATTCTGTGGTAATGTTCTTCCTCCCAAGAGAATTTACCTAAGAGAAATGGATGAGAGCACAAGAAAGACACTAGGAATGTGATATATTTGGAAACTACAGACTTGCCACTCCTTAAATCACAGGATCTACTTTTAAAAAGTCATAATCGTCTCCTTGTAGTTTATTCACCCTAATCAAATAATGGCAGAGGTAATATTTTATGGACAGATTTACATCCTCTATACTTTTGAAATTTAAAAAATCATGATTTACAGTCACATTATAGAAGATTATTCTAACAAGGGCTGAAAATATTAGCCGGCTGCAAGCTTCTTTTTCTTGTCTGTTAGTTGGTGGGCTTCACACCCTTCCCAAAAAGATGGTAGCTGGGGAAAAAGGAAGAAGGGTTCTTAGACCCAAAGGTAAAATATCAATGCTGAACATAAACTGTTAGATTCAGAAATTCATTGTACTCCTCTTAGAGAGATATCACAACCTTCAGAAAATTTTGTGCATTTAAACAAATTTAGGAATACTCTATTCTTGCTGGATCTAGCTATTTTAAAATCAGTGAGGAGCTACCTTACATAATCTGTGACTTATTCAAATGTTTAAGGGAGTCACTTAACCATTTCCACTTCTAATATAGATAGGCTCTGTTCTACTATAAAAAACTTGTAAATAAAGTAGTTTTTCTCTATCATTTTGGGGTATATAAATATTTTCTCTAAATTGCCAACTAGGTAGCCAAGCAAGTATACAAAACTTTATGCTTAGCTTTTAAGAAAAATATAATTGTAATTTATGTCCATCAGTTGCCACTTGATAAATTAAATATGCTTTATAGTATAAGTAAATCAACTGATAAAAATATAGTAAAATTCTTCTAGGCCAGGGGATATAGCGCAGTGGCATAAGTGCCTGCCTGGCAAGTGCAAGGTCTGGAATTCGATTCTATGTACCAGAAAAGAAGAAAAACTTTAAAAAACATAATAAAATAAAATTTCCTATACTTATTTTTGTAGATTTCATATGCATAAAATTAGGGTATCTGTGACTTATGTTTTCATCACTAGTCTACACGGCCATCATATTTTATTTTATTTGTTCATATTTTGTAATTGATTTATAGTATACTTTCTTAATCAAGACATTCAGGATTCAGCTAGATTAAACTCTAAATAGGTGACCTCCAGACTGTATACTTCCTTAGATCATTTCCTGTGTAAACACTTTATTATAGGTCCTCTGTCCCTTTGAGAGGTAAATCTCTGACCTTTGTGCAACCCAGCACTATCCGTCTCAGGGACCTTACAGCTTTCACTTTGAAATATAGTCATTAATTTTATCTCAGCTTCTGTGAGGAGTCTGACTTAATTACTAACTAGCAAACACAGATGATGTAATAACAGTGTTCACCCTCCTAATATCCCTTAGTAATTTTTCACAATCTCATCTCATTTAACTGTCTAAAACATTATCCCATGTTCTGTCGCAATGGAAAAGTATAGCTTCACAGACATAAGAAATCATGAACCAAACTAAGGAAGGATGTACGGCTAGTGTCAAGGAAACTTGCTGAATTATTAAAGAAGGTCAAAGTTGGATTACCACCTCGTTAGGCAAACTGGAGTTTCAACTGACACCACAAAGGTAATGAAACAAGTAGAACATCTGACTGTCATCAGTCATGATTCTGAAGAAAAGTATTAGCAAAACCTGAATACAGTTATGGGGAGGACTTATTTCTTGTTATAAAGATTGAGTATACAATCCTTTAGTTCTCAGCTAAACTAGGAGGGGGGAGGGGGAGAGAGAGAGAGAGAGAGAGAGAGAGAGAGAGAGAGA
>NW_004524585.1:3561544-3565039 GCF_000260255.1 Octodon degus | reverse complement strand
TCCCTGGTACCACCACCAAAAAAAAAGAACAAAGAAAGAAAGAAAGAAAGAAAGAAAGAAAGAAAGAAAGAAAGAAAAAAGAAAGAAAGAAGAAAGAAAGAAAGAAAGAAAGAAAGAAAGAAAGAAAGAAAGAAAGCAAGCAAGCAAGCCAGCCAACCTTTAGGTCTGGCCAAATAGCTCAGTGGATTAAAGCACCTGCAAGCAGGCACAGGAGCCAGGGGTTCAATCCCTGGGCCTGCCGTGCTGGCCCCGCCCCCGGGGCACACTGAGATGGCAGTTTAGACTGGGCGGGGTGGCATATGCCCTCCCAGCTCTTGGAAGGCTGTAAACTATGAGTCCTATCTAATAGTGAAACCCTGAACACCTGTAGACCCTTCCCTAAAAAAAAAAAAAAAAAAGCTACATTGGTTGGTTTCAATTTCCATTTCTAGATCCAGGGATATAGTTCAGTGGCTTGAGCACCTGCCTGGCAAGCACAATGTTCCCAGTTCAATCCCGGGTATAGCAACAACAAACAAACAAAATGCTCTTCAATTTGCATTTCTATATTTCTAATTTTAAATGGTATTCTTCTATTAGCTAATTAGGAAAATTCCATAGAAATCAATACCATGGACAGATCATATTTATCTTTGTAATCATGGAAAAAGGTTTTAACATAATATTATTCTGTACATATATCCTATATTTTGTACTTAATGCTCTTATTAAACGAAGCAATAAAAATTAATACAATGGCCTATTTAGTGCTCTAACCACCATGATGTAGGGCCGCTGTGGCTCACAGCGAGCTAACACTGGGCTACTCGCAAGAGTTCTCACCTCATCATGTCGGCAAGTTGTCCCCTCACGAGTCCCATCCTCAGTATCCCTGCCTTTAAGAGTTAACCTGCATAAGCAGTATTTCCTCTCAGAAAGTAAAAGCTATTGTCACCTGGGAATTATACTGAGTGCTTAGCTTTTAAAAATTCTTTTTGTGCTAAAGTGAAGCTGTGAAGAGAATACTAGATGACCAGTAAGCTGATCCTTGAGTAAGGAAAGTGTACTCTTTGTTCTTTTGTGTTACTTAGCAATCTAGTTCTATGAAAAAAACGTTATAATTTAAATTCCTTTTTCCTTCAAAATGTTCAAAATCTTACAAGTTCATTCGATTTTGAAAACACAAAAATTAGGAAAAGGATACAAGAAACTGTCTTAGATTTCAAATTACTGTGAAATGTTTTAAAAGGCTGATTATGATCGGGGTTAGCATAATGAATATAAGCAGACTTTATCAAATCACTCTACTTAAAATCATTTTACTGTAGAAAGCACATTTTAAGATTCTAAGTCTAAAACTCATCAATTGTTTAAAATAAATGCAACCAAAAAAATAAAATAAATGCAACCTTCCTCAATACCATGGCAGTGTTAATGATTTATTATAAACCTATCAACAATCAAATTTAAAATTTCTCTTCTGGACGGTTAACAACATAAGTTTGAAGACCAAAAATTAGACAAAAATGAAGGCTGCAAGGAAAGCCAACATTTTGGCTCTAGCCTTCCAAGGTCAATTAAGACTCAGGACATATGAAAACTTGTACTGTAACATCATGTAACTCAGGTGTGTCCCAAATTTTCTGATCAAGAAGATTATGGGACCACAGAGGAAAGTGATCAATGATGTAGAGTGTGCCTAAGGAGAGTCACATGGAGAGAAAACATTCTCTCAGGCTTTCACTGATAGCAAATTGGCCAAGCAATGGCTGTGACTCATCGAAATGTCTGACACTGACAAAGGATCTACAATCTGAGGTACAGGGTCTCAGGATAATTCCTGAGTGGATTTGACTGACCTTATCAGATCCAAAAACTACAACTCTGGTTGCATAGGTCTTGCTTTATCATGGTCTTAACCATCCAGCAGAAAAGTATAAAACCAAGTACAAGAAACAAAGTCATGTTGTTATGTTGAGCTGCAGGGGACTCAGGTCAACAACTTCTGACATTGCCAGTCAAGTGGAAGACCCAATACTATTATAGACTACTGGACTATTTTGGATTATTTTGCTGAGTTCACACACCTATAATATTTAAATGATGGAACTAAACAAAAAAAAAGGGATATAGATGAATGTCCATTTTGTATCTGTGTATTCAAAATGGTTAGGATAGATATATAGCTACATTCTCTTAATTCAAGGAATAAAAGGATTTGTTCTAATAATGTTTATAAATAGGATATCATTTCTGCATCTTGTACAACAAACAACCACTAGGAAGGCAGTATACAATATGTTAATCATTGGAACTGTCCTACTAATTTTATTTGAAACTGTGTCATTGCTACTTATTTCTCAATAAAATTATGGAAAAAAACCAAATAAAATAACTGGTGTACTTCAAGCTCACACAGTCTTTTTCCCTGATTAAACTGAAATAAATACAACCATGTATTTTTTCAGGTTTATATGTGTACATACAGAAAAACAACATCAAGAGTGAAAATGTTAAAAGTAAATTTTTTTCTCACAGAAGATCTGTATTTAGCCCTGACAAAGAAGTGTACTTACCTTACTTCCTGTTCATTCTTTTGGCAACTTGCAGCACTTACACAGGAATATAAGGATCTTATATAAATTTTTAGAACCATTGTTCCCCAGATCATACACATTTTTCTGTATATATACTTGTGACTTTACTTATTAGTCATATGACAGCACTTCCTAGTCATTATTATTTAACGTTACTAATGGATATTAGGTTGTCTCACAATTCGCATTGCAAAAACACTTGCGCTTCATTCATCTTTGTAAATATGCAATTGTGGAAAAGGATTTGAATTGAAAGGGTGGGAGGTAGGCTGAATGATATCAGAAAATTAAGTCCCAATTGTACTCCCAAGTACAGTATGCGATTTTTGATTTTGTTTTTCTCTAGCCCTTTTCCCATTGGTCATTATGAAACTAGTTAGTCTGATTTTGCTTCACTGATATCATTTTACCTCACACATATTGTTAAGTCTTATATGCCTTGCATTTTTTTCTCTCTCTCGCCTCTGTTTTTTTTTTTTTTTCCCAGAACCTGGGATTAAACTTGCCAGGCAAGTGTTTATTCTACCGAGCCATCTCCCAGGCCCCCTGCCTAGCATTTTCTAATGAACTGTGTGTTACCTGCTAAAATTTGTAAGAGTTCATGGGAATACCAAGGATATTATACTTTGGATATGTTAAGTAGTTCATCTTTCAATTGGTCCTTGCTTATTATTTTAAAAAATGTAGAAATAAAGTCACATTTTAGCAATGAATATATGATTAAATCAATTTGAATAATTGATTCAATGGCCATAGCAAAAATATTGCTCTAGAGAGTAAAAAAGAGAAAATAGGCATTCTAAACCATTTACTCAAACTGTAACCTTTTAAGATCACAATGTAATATTTTAATATAAAAATATTTGTGCATTGCATAAAATATGTTTATACATATATATTTATATATTTAGTTCCAAAT
>NW_004524585.1:3560082-3561320 GCF_000260255.1 Octodon degus | reverse complement strand
TATAGTAAGTTTTTGTTCTTCTATACTTATACAGGATAGATTTTATATGTATTTTATTAAATGAAAATATGTTTATTTGGTCACAAATTGTATACCAAATCCATACATTAATTTTGGGATCCCTTCCTTCCCATAGTCCTTTTATTCTCCTTCCTCCCTTCCACCTATGGCTTCATATACGTGTAGTGCATCTGACATCATCACTTAAATTTCATTATTTTTAAAAGTTTTTGTTTTTTTGTAATTATTGAATAATTCCTATATTAGATTTTGAATATGTTTTTATTGGAAAGATTGTAGCAATAGTTGACATAAAATGTGCCCAACTATGCTATTATATTTTATATAATATCCTGTGTTTCGAGGATCTTTATTTTAACTTTAATTTATTTCGTGAGTTTATGTGTTTATAAGAGTCCTTGCAGCACTTTGGAGTAATTATAGTTCTCTTTTGGTTATAAGTGTTTGTATGTATATTTCTCCATGCCTTGTAGTAATTTGCAGTACTTAGAAATTTTCTAGTATTTTGATTTATTATTTGATACTGGAAAAATAGGAAAAGAGGAGAAAGATTTGCAATTTTTGTTTATACTCACATTCTTAATTAGGGTTACAGTGTTATGATCCTAAATATTCATTGACTTAATTTTTAACTTTATAAAATTCTATTATTTGGTTAATCAACCTTAAAATATAGCTACTTCTATTATGTAAAAAAAGACTATACATGTATTTTGAAAGCTCTTTTATTTGTATGTTGAAAGTTATGAAACACATGTGAAGCTATCATTATATAATTTGCATTATGAATCAGTTTTGAATACCTAAATATGCGAATTAAAAATAATAATTTCCTACATTTAAGTGAATTAACATGAGATCTTAATAATGACTTCTTCATGGAACATTTTTTATGTCTTAAAATTTTTAAGAAGGGTTTACTTCTCCACTGCTGGTGGGAGTGTAGACTGGTGCAACCGTTATGGAAATCAGTATGGACACTCCTTAGAAAAGTTGGTGTGGAAATCCCCTTTAAACCAGCTATTCCTCTACTGGGAATTTTTCCAGAGGATCTGAAAACATCATATCATAGAGATATATGTGTTCCTATGTTTATAGCAGCACAATTTGTGATAGCCAAATCTTGGAAACAACCAAGATGCCCTTCACCTGAGGAATGGTTGAGAAAGATGTGGTATTTTTACACAATGGAATATTATTCAGCTATTAAGAATGAT
>NW_004524585.1:3527977-3558542 GCF_000260255.1 Octodon degus | reverse complement strand
GCATTCTCTTAATGAATAGAATGATTTGTTCTAATGATGTTTATAAATAGGATCACAAGTCCGCATCTTGTATAACAATTAACCACTAAGAAGAATATATGCAGTGTATTATTTGTTGAAACTGTACTTCCGATTTGACTTGAAACTGTCTCATTGCTATCTGTTTATCAATAAAACTTTGAAAAAAAATAAAATTTTAAGAAGGGTTTAAAAAAATAATTCCCTGAAATATTTGAAATATTTTTTTGCAATATTTGAGAAATATAGAATTTTGTCTATCTTACAAGACAATTATTTGGCCACATTGTACTGAAAACATGATAGACAATGTCTTTTGGTTTGTTATATGTGTTTGTTGTAACAAATGAAAGATGATTTTTCCCACTTAAGGACATCTTTCTGCCAGGATGCAGTAAGTATTCTTATTTTTGAAAACCTCTAACTTTCTAGAACACAACTCATTTTAAAGTCAATTTTCAACAGTGTTTCTTTTATATAATTTACTTTTGATTACTTAGTTATGGCTTAATTTTTGTAAATTTTTTTTGAATTTTGATTTTAAAACATATTTGGTTTCTTAACTCATTTTAGATCAATCTGCAACAATGTTTCAATTATATAATTTGCATTTGATTACCTAACTCTAGTACTATTTACTAAACTATTTCTCAAATTTTATACTTTATTTTTATTTTTAAAACATTTACTGTTTATAGGGAAACCATGTTTGTATACTTTCGGTCTGCTTTCTCTTCTGTGTGCATTATTTACTTTGTAGCATTTATTATTTCTAAACTTTATTTTGCTTGATATTCTTATACTGAGAGTTTCAGAATTGCAGTGACCAAAGATCTCTTTCCACTGTGGTCTAAAAAAACCACTCACGAAATATAGAGGGAAGAGCATCCTTTATTGTCAATAAGCCAACAAGATTGAGGATGAAGGATTTCATCCTGTAAAGCACAATCTTACCTGGGTGCTGAGGGCACCAAGTGGGTTACACCTGAATGGCTACCAGATAGACAGGCACCCAGGTAGGAACAAATTTCAAATGGCTTGCTTTTCTGATATACAGGGTTCTGTTATCTGAAGGTCACCAGATAGCCTTGGTTCTGTAAGTCTAAAGAAATTTATTAATGAGAGATTAGTATGATTCATGTCTTTTTAGTTTCCTTTCCCAGGAATAGCTAACCCTGTAGTTAATCACTGAGATACAAAAGGCATCTTTTACTGCAGAACAGGGAAAGATAAAGAAAGGGCAACTGTCACTAGAAAATAAATTTAACCCATTAAGAAACTTTAGTGCTACATTCTGCTTTGTTTATTCTAAAGTCTTGTGGTGAAGGGCATTCCAGCTGGGGCAGATCTGGATACTTCCTGCTGATTGAGGATGTATTTTGAGAAATGAAGTAGAAAGTGCCAATGTGTTGGTGGAAACAGTGCACCGTTCTCTTGGGCTGCTGGAGAAATTGGGCTTAGATAGGTCAGTGGTGGTCAATCTATGACACATATGCCACAGTAGGCTGTTTTTTATCTTTGAAATCTCTCAAAGGTTCACCATCACAGGTTTAGGTTTTTTAGAGCATCTATTGCTAGAAGAGAGGAAGACAGTCTGAGTAATAGCATATGTCCACTTGATTAGCAGTAGTACAGATGGTTCAAATATTCTAATACCTTGTACAGTGAATCTGTTGTGAAATTCAGAAAATTTGTTGAAAAACTAATTATTTGGTGTTCTGGAATCCTAAGTAGGAATAACTGCAGATTGTTAGAGCCATGTGGTTTGTTGTCTGCTCTTGCCTATATATTCCTCAACTTCTTTGATTTAAATATATATGTAGAGCATGAGGCTGTGGAACAGACACTATCTCACTCTACAGAATGAAATCTATGCTATGATTGGCAAGTCCAACTTTGGCTGGGAATTGACATCCTCATATGGTTACTGATAGGTCCTGTTTTAGATTTAGGGTTTGCAGGAATCTCCACACATATTTCCACAATGGTAATACAAATCTACATTCTTACCAACAGTAGAGAAGGGTTTCTTTTCCCCTGCAGCTTCACCAACATGTTATTGGTTAATTTTTTTATTATATTCCTGCTTTCTGCCATGATATGGAATCTCAGTATTGTTTTAATTTCCATCTCCTGAATGATGGTAGCGTTAAACATATTGCCATACATTTATTTGCTATTTCTACTTAATTTGAGAAGTGTATATTCATTTTAGATGCCCAAAAGTTATGCTGGATATCATCAAATACGGGAAAAATGCTCAAGTGGAAAGAGGAGCTAGGAATGAAGGGGGGAAAGAAGAAAAAGAAAAGAAAAAAAATGAGAAAAGGGGAAAAAAAACAGAAACAAAGCATTTGTAAATAGGATAGAAGAGGATTAAAGGGAGAGTAAGTAGGAAAATGGGGAAAATTAGAATTAAGTTATATTTGTACAAGCACAAATATCATTATGTATATCTAAAATACACCAATAAACTTAATTAATAAAACCTAAAAAAAGAAAAAGTCTTGTGTAATTTCATGAACTGTAGTTTGTAGCATAACCAAGGAATTGCCTGCCATATGTTCATGGACTACCATTTCCCACCAACAGAGAATAGCCCTGAAAAACATATAATAAAACATATCTTCCTGGTATCCATGTAAATAATACATTATTGTGATCTTTTAAAATAATTATAAGCAACTAGTCCAATGTTTGGTTTTGGAAGAATCATGCAAGTAAAAATGACTCACCAAATAACCTAATAGACATGCTCTAGTTTTTCTTCAATAGTCTAATTGGTAATGAACACATGGATATTTATTTAGTCCTTTTACACCAATAAATTGCATCCAGTAGGAGCACAAATTACTCCAAAGTTTGTGAATTAATCTGACTTTTTAGGTAACACATACAAGATAGTGTATCATGGTGTCAAAATTCAATTATGGGAGGATTTGGAGAAGATAATCTGAATTCTTTCCTGCTTTTTTATAACACCAGTGAAAGATTTAAATTGTGAAAATTATGAAGACCACACATACTTGGAGAGGTTGCCTGTACTTTATCATTTTCAGTTTCTTTTGGTGCATGAAATTCTTTGCCCAATAGAGTTTTGAGCCTATACATTTATTTCTCAGATACATCTACAATGCAGGCTCTTCATTAGAAAAGTTTCATGGTGTAAGTATGTTGTCGTTTCAGCCAAAAGCTAAAACTTTGCAAAAACAAATTATTTCATTTTTATGTACAGCAGAAGAAGGTTTTTTTCTGTTATATTTTATATACCAACAAAAGCACAATGAGAGGAAGAAAGCAAGGCAGTTTTATATGTTAGTAAGATACACAGAATAAGTTACCTTCTTCCGTTCACAGTGGAATTTTATGAGAAAGAATGCAGAAATAAAAATTGTTACTGACAAAGGCTGGCCAAATAGCTCAGCATATTAAAGCACCTGCTTAGACAGACACAGTGGTCAGAGGTTTGATCCCTGGAGCTGCCATGCCGAGCCCTCCCCACCTTGGGACGTGCTGAGATGGTGATTGAGACTGGGTGTGGTGGTGCTCAGCTGTAATCCAGCTCTCATGGAGGATGAACACAGGTGGATCACTAAGAGTCCTACCTATGTAGTGAGACCCTATAAACCCTGTAGACCCCTAGTAAAATACAAAAAAAATTATTACTATTATCACAAAGGGTCCACTTAACCAAGAATGGACAAAAGCTATACATGACTCGTTCAGCATTGTTTCTGTTTACAGGTTTAGTAGTGTGGAAAAAATGCTAATCATATTATTAGTCCAGGTGTCAGGAGAAGATATAAGCCAGCGTATGTTGAGTGATATATGATTATAATACATTGGTCTTAATAGGCAAGGAGAACAGGAAAATAGTTGGGGTCATCAAGCAAGACACAATCAAGCATTAATCCTTAAAGCACTTCATGAATGTTCATGAAATTCATGAACAAAAAATACAGTTTACAAAGATGGAGCACATGTCTGTCTTTATTTCAAATCATAGGCATTTTTTAAAGACTTTGCACTTCTCTTAACACCTTTAGATCAGACAGGAATTTGTTTGTCCAGCTCATGTGATTTTGTTGGTTACTAAGGTCTTGGATTCAGATGGCTTCATCAGGTGCTACTTTATTGTGAGCACAGTATATCCACAGCCTAACACCTGCCAAGTTAGCAAAAGAAAGAAGAGTTAATACCACATAGTTTCTGTGCATTTGATATCAGGCAGATTGTGCACAATGTTTACTTTTTAGACCATTAGGGTCACACCATCATCATGAAATGCAGTATCTGCTAGATAAGGTGATCTGTGGGAAACAAACATATCTGGAAATTAATTTAAACCTCAAAGACTAAACTTAGTTCTTTAGGTGATAATATTTTGTGGTGAAATCTTACACATCACCTTGAAATGAAGCCTCAAGCACCTAGTTTGACCTTGTTGCGAGGAGATATTTATAGCCATAACAGGGCAATGGGCAAAATTTTCATAAATATATGCAGTTCTAGATATAATTTAGTGATTGCTTTGTTTAAGGTATGGTTCATCTTTTCCATCTTTCCACTTCATTTCGGGAATCAAGATGAATGTAATTTCCATTTAATGTCCAAAGTTTTAAAATCTATATTATGAATGGGAAAATGAAGCCAGAACCATTATTGTGCATTTTTTTTTTAAATGTACTCATTCGCACTATTTCCCTTAGCAGGATCTCAACTACTTCAGTTCCATTTTTCATTCTCCATGGGGTAGGCTTCAATTCATCAAGGAAAGTACGTAGGAAAATCAAAGAGTGCTCAGTTTTCTGAGGCCAGAGATATTCTAGTCTAGCCCACCCCCACCCAGTCAACATCAGGAAACTCAACTCAGTATAGAGTTCTCAACATTCAGGACTGTGGATTCATTTCAGCATTATATTTTGACACAAAGGATGGAGTCTCAGACAATACAATCCACTACCCAAAAGAGGTTGGAAAATTCACACATTTCTGAATCCAAGTAAAGTAATACCTCTATCACAGTGGACATCCCCAGGTGGATTTGTTTTAATACTACATGTGTAAGGACTGCTGGTATTAGGGTTATTCCCAATAAATTGCAATTCCATCAATGGTGTTAGGAGGGGAGCATTTGTGAAGATCAAATCCTGCATCAGTTTACAATCCTCTGAATACGCAGGTATAAATTCAGACAATTCAGAGAGAGTCATCATTCTTTTTTTTCCTTTCATTTTTTGCTGTCTTTTATAAGGACCTTATTGTTACACTGTAATTGATGATGCATTTTAATTTAATAAATTAAGGTTTCACTGTGGAATTTCCGTACTTGCCATTCTTGAGTTTTGATCATGCTCCCATCTCCTATGCCAGCGTGCTCCTCCCACATTGTCCCCTACTTTCTGATCACTATATCTTGGTTAAGACCAAGATGAAGCAAGAAATATATAACAAAAAAATGAAACTTTTGTATCTGACAAGGTCTAGTCATCCATGCTCTATCATCAGGAAATGCCTTTATCTTCATTAGTTTTAAATTCTGTATGAGAGGAAACACACAATGATGGCCTTTCTGTTTCTGGTTTATTTTGCTGAATACAGTGCAGTCCGTTTCAAACATTTTCCTGTGAATAATAATTTTCCTGTGAATTCGGTGGTTGGATTATATATACTATGTTATAATATGTAACACAACTATGTATTAGTTGTATTTGCATTCATCTGTGTGTGAGCACCTAACTGGCTCACTCTCTATGCTCTTGTGAACAGCGCTGCAATAACAATGTCCATGTAGTCTCCTAATGTTACTAGGGAACACTGTACAAATGCTTGGCTGTGTAACCTCAGTTGGGAGTTCAGATGTGACAAAACTCCACTATTTCTCCAAAAGCCCTATTGCCAGTGAGTAGTAAAGGCCTACAGGAAAGTGATCTTTTTCTCTCTGATGGTAGTTTCCTTTGTACACTTGAAATCGTAAATCCTAAATACACAAACTGCTGCTTCCAAAATTGAGCTATCTTCTGTGATACCTTGTATCTACAATTTGCCAGATGATTTAGGGTCTTAAAAGTGCTAGAGAGACAGAGTTTGTAAGGCCAGCAATCAGTCGGTTATCAACACACTAATAACAATCCTTCTCTTAACAGAGCATATGTCTATAGTCAGAGCTTTTCCAAATATGATGGGAGAATTTTTGAATCCCTGTGGGAACAATGTAAGAAAATTGTTTTTGCAACCCTGGTGTGAATATTTCACCATTTAGACCAAATAAAAGTTGGAAGTATTCATCCGAAGACACACAGAAGTCCTTCCAGTCTAACAAAAAGATTTACTTGGGTAGGATTCCAGGATAATTTTAAATAGAGTATAAGGGATTAGTATCGTTGGACAGATAGTCTATATAATTTTTTCTTTGTGTAACTGTCCTACTAACCTATTTTGAAACTGTCTCATTGCTATTTATTTCTAAATGAAATTAATAAAAAATTTATTTGTGGATTATAAGTCCTGTACCTTCAATGTTCACCAAAATAAGGCTTCAAAAGAAAAGAAAAAAAAAACAAAACAGGATTTCTATGGAAATTGACAGGACCTAATAAAATTATATTTTTATTAATACTTTTATTGAGAAAGAAGGAGCAATGAGATAGTTTCAAAACAGGTTACTTATTACAGTTACAATAATTAATACATTTCATATTTTTGTCTTTGTAGTAGTCATTCATAGCACAAGATGCAGACATGCTATCTTGTCTAAACACTATTAGGTCAAAAAAAATTTTTTTTTAGGAACCGGGGATTGAACTTAGGCCCTTGAGTTTTCCAGGCAAGTGCTTATTCTACTGAGCCACCTCCTAGCCCTGTAGTTCAAAACTTTGTTCTAATTGAACTAAAAGAAAGTAGCTGTATATCTATGCTATTTCGTATATACATATATATATATATATATATATATATATATATATATATATATATGCATATTTTCACTACAAAATGGTCCTTCATTTATATCCACCTTTTTTGTTTACATTTGTCAGAGATGCTCATTCCATTGCCATTCATATATTGTAGGTGCATGAATTCATAAAGTAATCCAATATAGTCCAATAGTCAATAATAGTAGTGGGTTATCCACATGACTGGCAATGTCAGAAGTTGTTGACTTGAGGAATATGGCTTTACTTTTTATACCTTGTTTTTATACTTTTCTGCTGTATGGTTAAGATCAAGATAAAGCAAGAACTATATAACAAAAATGAAACGTTTGTATCTGACAAAGTCAGTCAAATCTCCTCAGGATTTACCCTGAAATCCTGTACAGCAGTTTGTAGATCTTTTGTCAGTGTCAGCCATGTGGATGAGTCACAGCCATTGCTTGACCAATTTGCTCTCTGGGAAAGCCTGAGAAAATGTTTTCTCACCATGTGACTCTTCTTAGGCACACTCTACATCATCAATCACTTTCCTCTGTGGTCCCATAATCTCCTTGATCAGAAAATTTGGGACACCATTGAGTTTGCAGACCAAAAAAATAGAGAAAAAAGACTGCAAGGATAGCCAAAATTTTGACCCTAGCCCCTTAAGGTCAGTGAGGACTCAGGACATAATTGAACCTGTACTGTAACATCAAGTTATATTTTAAAAATATTCCCTTAATGTCTTTTTAGGTTTCTTAATTTAGCAGGAAAAATTTTCAAAATAGAAGTTTAGGGCTGGCCAGATAGCTCAACAGATTAAAGTGCCTACCTAGGCACATGCAGGGATTAAGGTCATCCTAGTCTGCTGTGTCAGCCTCATTCTTGTGGCTTTATGAGACGGAGATTCAGACTAGGCATGGTGGTGCACGTTAGCAATACCAGTACTTGGGAGGTTGAAAAACAGAAGAATCACTGCATGTGTGATCTGCATAGTGAGACCCTATAGACCCTGTACTAAATACATTTAAAAATATTAATGGAGGCTTATTATAATTTAGACTTAAAATGTTCCTTCAAGGTGTCCATGTTGAAAAGTGGTGTTTTTAGAAGTTGGTCAGATCATGGCTGCACTATAATTACCAACGTATTCATTCATAAATGAGGTCCAAGCTGAATGCGCTATTTAGACATAGAGCATGCTTAAAAGAGGCATTCACTGATACCATGACTGGGTAGGGTATACTCTTGTCCCAAAGTTTTCCTTTTGCTTTGCTTCCTGTCATGCTGTAAGCAAATATTTCCTGCCATGTCCTCAAACCATGCTATTTCTGTCTAGATGACTTCCAGCCATGGCCTGAAATCACCAGCTGGATAATATATTTCAGCATTGGAAAAAGTAACTGAAACAATTAATTGCTATCAGGACTGAGGCTGTGCCACAACTGCAGATGGCCGTATCGTTTGGAAGTCTTTGAAACTTGCTAATGGAGAAATTTGTAAAAGTCTGAAGAAATGGTCTAAAGATGAGCTTCTTTGCTGCAAGTAATATCTGATAGGATATTTCCAACTTCTGTAATATGTCATATTCACAATCTGCCAGATAATTTAGGGTCTTAAAGGTGCTAGAGAGACACAGTTTGTGAGGCCAGCAATCAGCAGGTCATTAAGACACTATAATAACAATCCTTTTAACAAAGCACATGTCTGTAGGCAGAGCTTTTCCAAATACGATGGGAGAATTTTTGAATCCCTGTGGAAATTCTTCTCAGAGCTCAAAAAATAAAAGTGCTGAACTATATCTGGGACTGTCAGTAGGTAGCAAGGACTCCATACACAGTTTGACCAAAGGCCTTGTGGGTTCTACTCTGAAAGAAAGTATGCCTGCATTTTTGCCATATCCTGCTACTTTGAAAGAAACTGAAATTAAAGATAGCAGATTAATTGATCTGGCAGAGAAAATTAAAAAGTAGCCCAATCTTTAGTCTGTGACATTGGTATCTGGTGGCTTTCAGAAACATTTTCAGAATTGGGAGCATAAAGGGCCAAAAGATGTGAGAAGTTTGCTATAGCACCAGAAACTGATGTTAGAAGAGATAAAAAATTATCATGAAAAAGAAGTCAAATTGTTTGCATAGAACAATGGTAAAGATGACTTGAAGGCACCTCAGAAATTGGTAAGACTCTGAAAAACAAAAACAAAATAAAAAAATGAGTCTAGACGTGGTGGCGCACACCTGTAATCCCAGCACTGGGGAGGCTGAAAACAGAAGGATCACTATGAGTCTGAGCTGCAGAGTGAGACCCTGTGCCAAACACATAAAATGAAAAAGAAAAGAAAAAGAAATTGGCAAGACTTGAACTTTAACAGGTTTTACATTCAGAACATTAACACTCTGCTTTGAAAACACCAGTAACAACCTTTTAATTCAGGGAAACAGAGAGATGTGTTTTTTCAAGTTCAGTCATCCAGGTTCCCTTAGACTGTTGCTGCACTGGTTCTAAGGGGCCACACTACTGCTTAAGCCATCAGAGATTAACATTATTCATGGGCGCTTATTTTTATAAAATGCATAATGCAAGAATTATGTGGTCATAGAGGTTTTCACTCAGATTTCAATAGAAGGCCTAGAGGCCAGGCAAAAATGGGTAACAAGATCACAGTCTTCAGCCCACATGAGAAAAGGTAGGGCATGAAACTGTGAGAATAAATATGATGGCACACTAGAAAACCCAGGAAATTTAAATTATCAGAAATGTGGAACCATCTACTAAGGAAAGTTCTGGGCAGTTAATTTATCTAGGCTAGAGAGAACAGTGTTATAAGGGCAGTGTTGTGCAAGCCCTTTGGGCTCCAACTAGCGGCACCATCAAGGCAAGGTTGTGCAAGCATTTTGAAGTTCACATATCACCACAGTCTCACCTGAGTGCTTGAAATGCTGAAAGTCATTGTTACTAGGATTCATGCTGTTCCTGTACTTATATTTCCCTGCTTCAAACACCAGGCAGAAATCCAGGCATTTGATGATATCCATTCTTTCAGGGTGAGATGGAATTTCAGTGTTGTTTTAATTTGCATTTCTCAAATGACCAATGACATTGAACATTTATCTGCATATTTTTTGCCATTTGTGTTTCTTAATCTGAGAAGCATCTGTTTGTTACAGATACCAATTTTATGACTGGGTCCTTCAATTTGTGGGGCCTGACTTTTAAAAATTCTTTTTATGTTTTAATAGAATTCATTTGTCTGTGGGAGAGTTGGATTTTAAAAATTGCCCATTTAATGAGTTTTCTTTTCGCTCTATTAGTGTGATTGTTGATGTGGAAAATCTTTTAATAAGATGAGGTTACTGTTCTTTATTTTTTGAAATATTTATGGTTTTGTTCACGAACTTTGCCAAGCCCTATGTATACCTTTTACTCTACCAGTAGATATAGTTTCTGTTTTAATATTTAGATATTTGATCCATTTTACATTAATTTAGTGTATGGTGATAGCCACGGATCTACTTTTAGTCTTTGGCATGTGGAAAGCCAATTCTCCAGCATCATTCAATAAAGAGGCTTTCTTCCAGTTAACATGTCTGGGCACTTTGTCAAAGATAAGGTTGCTGATTATATTTGTAGTTATGTTTGCATCTTCTAATCTGTTCCATTGATCCTCAGGTCTATAGTTTTTTCCATTGTCATTCTAATTTTATCACAGTTGCTTTGTAGATTAATTTTGAATTATAGATTGTGATGTCTCCTTCCTTGCCTTTGTTGCCCCGGGTTGCTTTTGCTATTCTAGGTCTCCTTCAGTTTCCAGTTAACTTTTAGTAATGTTTTATCTACATTTGTGGAGTATGTTAATGATATTTTGATCAGTATTGCATTAAATCTGTATAACAGTTTTGGGAGGATGGATATTCTCACAATGTCAGTTTTTCCTATCCATGAAGAAGGAATATCCTTCTGTTTTTTGAAGTCCTCTTTAATTACATTTTTCAGAGTACTGTTATTTTCACTGCATATGTCTTTTACTTCTTTTGTATTTCAAAATTCCTATGTATTTCATTTTTTATACTGTTGTGGCTGGTGTAGTTTCCCTAATTTCTCTCTCGGTGCATTTGTTGTTTGTGTACAGGAATACCACTGATTTTTTAGTGTTGACTTTATATCCAGCTATATGATTGAATTTGGTTATTAAATACAGAAATCTTTTGGTAGAGTTTTTGGGGTCTTTTATGTATAGTATCATGTCATCTGCAAAATACAAGAATTTATCTTCTTGTTTACTTACCCTAATTCCTTTTATTTGTCTCTCTTTTCTAATTGCTCTGGTTCATTTTTCCAGAATTTTATTGAATAGAAGTGATAATAGTGAACACCGTGTCTTGCTATTGATTTTTGAATGAAATCTATTAGTTTTTGTCCATTTAGTATAATGTTGGCTACTGGTTTCTCATAGAAGGCTTTTATCAGATTGAGGTAAACACCATCTATTTTGATTTTCTCCAATTTTTTCTTAATAATGAATAATGAGTGTTGCACTTTATCAAAAGATTTTTTGCACCTATTGTCATGTGATTTTTATCTTTGGCTCTGTTGATACGATGCATTGCATTTATTTATTTGCATATATTGAACCATTCCTGATTCCTGGGATGAATCTCACTTGGTCGTGATGTATAATCTTCTTGATGGTTTGCCACATTCTATTTGCTAGTATTTCACTGAGAATTTTTGAGTGGCCTGTAGTTTTGTTTTTTGGTTTGGTCTTGATTTGGTTTTAGTACCTGGGTAATATATACCTCCTGGAGTTAGGGACAATTTCTTCCCTGTCAACTTCATCAAAGAATGTGAGAGTATCGGCATTAAACTTTCTCTAAATTTCTTATAGAACACAGCTACAAATCCATTGGACTAGTGCTTTTCTTTCTTGGTAAGCTTTTTATTACACTTTCAATCAAGAACAAATACCAATGAGTCTGTGAGGGGAAAGGAAAACTTCTCCACCATTGGTGGGAGTGTGGACTGTACAATTCCTGTGGAAATCCGTATGAAGATTCCTCAAAAGCTAGGAATTAGAAGTCTCATTCAACCTAGGTATTCCCATTCTGGGTATTTTTCCACAGTATCCATCCTGCATATTAAAAACTTCATACCACAGAGATATATGTGTACCCATGTATATAGCAGCAGTTTGTCATAGCTAAATCTTGGAAATAACTCAAATGCCCATCAACTGAAGAATATATAAACAAGATGTATTTTTATACAATTGATTATTACTCAAGGATAAAGAGAGATAAGCTTGAGGCTTTAATAGGTAAATGGATGCATGTAGAGACCGTACTCATAAGTGAAATAAATCGTAACTGCATTTGCAAACATTGTACTGTTTCCCTAGTGTAAGAAGTTGAAGGATTAAATAAAATCTGAAGATACAATAAATATTATGAAAGAGAAAGAGACTTCTTTAAAAGAAAGAAGAAGACGGATGGGTGAAAGGAGGAAAAAAGGAAGAAAAGCAAAAATATATCTATATATCAGATAAATGAGATAACTGTACAGTAGTACAATTAATAATTTACCTTGGGTTAATTAATAATTTAGTTTGAGCTTTTAAATGGGTTGTTTCCAAAATTTAGCTCTGACAAATTGTGCTACTATAAAGATAAATGAACATATATCTCTGTGGTGTGATGTTTTCAGTTCTTCTGGAAAAATAACCAGAAGGGGAACAGTTGAGTCAAATTGGACCTCTAATCCTAGTTTTTCAATAATCTGCACACTGATTTCTACAGGGGTAGTACCATTTTGTACTCCTACTAGCAGTGAGATAATTTCTCTTGGTTTATTATAAGGAACAGCTAATGTGTAAATGACCAATTTTGCATGTCTATATTTGGTAATCTGAACAACTACTTTGAAGATAGGAATATGCAGTACAGCAACCATTATCAATTTCCTATCATCTTGTTTTGAAATTCTTTATCCTTTTATTGATTTTAAAAAAGATATCTGCACTGTTTTATTTCTCCTTCTCCTGCCCATTTCCTGATTGGACCTTTGATTTTGAAGCGTCCAATTTTGGGAAGTGTGTTATATATTCTAGGCATTAGATCACTGGACAAATAATAGCTGCCAATATTTTTCCCATTCTGCAGGTTGTCTTGTTTCTGCTGCATGTTGTCTTTTGTGTACAGAAGCTTTTGAATTTGATATAAGAATCAAATTGATTCTTTTTTTTTGGTAGAACAGGGATTGAATCAAATTGATTCTTGATGTTATTGATTCTTCATGTTATTTCTATGCAAAAGGGACTGTGTTCAGGAAGACCTTGCCTGTAGCTATATTTGTATGAGTTTTACCTACTTTGTTACCTATCAGATTGCTTTAATATTCACATCTTTGATCTATTTTGATTTTCACATAGTACAATATATGAGCCTAAATTCAATAATCTGCCTGTCTGAGGACTACCCGCGCTCGGGGCCCTCCTCCTGTTCTTCTCTTGGACAGGAGCTTTCTTTCCCTCAATAAATATATTCTGATCACAAAATAATAATAATAATCTGCATGCTATGGCCACTTTTCTCAATAAAATTTGCAAAAGTCTCTTTCTTTCAGAACATTTTTGGTCCTTTAGTCAAAGATGAGATAGCTAAATGTGCCTGGAGGCATTTCTACATGATTTATTCTGTTGCATAATCCACATGCTTGATTGCTTTGCTATTTTTGGATTCTTTTTGGTTCAGTATGAATTTAGGATTGTTTCTTCCAGTTGTTTTGGGGAATGCTGTTGGGTATTTTCATTACAATTGCAATAAACGGTTTTTATCAATTGTAGGAACAAGCCCATTTTTATAATATTGGTTCTACCTGTCTAGGAACTGGGGTAGCTTTTCAGAATACTGCAGTTTTCATTCTAGAGATCTTCCCATTTCTTGTTAGTTCAATTAATACATACTTACTTTTCTTCATATGATTTAAACTTTGTAATTGTTCTATGTGTTTATTATTGGCTTACAGAACTGCTATTAGTAATTTACATGCTGATTTTGTATTCTAGTATTTGGTTATTAGTTCTAGGAAACTTTTAGAGGAATTTTGGGGTCTCCTATGTAAAGAATCATGTCATCTGTGAATAAGACTAGTTTAATTTCATTCTTTCCTCTATGTATTCCTTTTATTTCTTTATTTTGACTGTTGTTCTGAGTAAAATTTCAAGTATTGTATTGAATATTGGTGGATATCGTGGTCTTGTTCCTAATTTTAGAAGCAAAGCTCACTCTTTCCCCCATTTAATATGATATTGGCCACTGATTTGTGATGAATGGCTTTTATCAGATAAAATCAGATGTTTTCATACTTATTTTCTTCAAGGTTATTATTATGAATGAATGTTGCAATTTGTCAAAGGCTTTCTCTGTATCCATTGGGATGATCATGTGATTTTTGTTTGCTTCTGTTTATAGGATGTATTGCACTAATTGATTTGTATATGTCAGGCCAAGTTGTTTCCTGTGATAAAATGTTCTAGGGCATGAAATATGGCCTTTTAATTGCTGTATTCATTTGATAGTATCTTGTTGAGGATTTTTACATGTGTGTTCAATAAAGAGATTAGCCTGAAGTTTTTTTTTTCCATAATTGAACCTTACCTGGTTTGAAATTAAGGTAACACTAGCTACTAAGAATGAGTTTTATTAGTTCAATTTAGAAAAAAAAATACATGAGCAAGTCAAAATAAATATCTTAATGCTATACTTCAAGAACAATCTAAACTAGAACTAAAGGAAAACCTGAATATAAAACTAGAGTCAGAAAAGTAAAAAAAAATACAGTAAGAAAGCAGTACTGTTACTTGATTTGTTACTTGATTTCTTCTGTGACATTGATTATTCAAGAATGTGTTGTTTATTATACATATTTTGGATAATGTGTGTGATTTCTTTTGCTATTTATTTCCTTTTTCTTTGCAGTATAATTTGATAATATACATGGAATAATTTCTCTCTCTCTCTCTCTCTCTCTCTCTCTCTCTCTCTCTCTCTCTTTTTTTTTTTTTTTTTTTTTTTTTTTTTTTGTGGTACCAGGGATTGAACTCAGGACCCTGCGCCTGCCAGGCAGAATGAGTTTTGTGCTACTCTTTCCATTTTGGGTTGATCAACAAATTTGAGGGGTGTTTGGAATTAGACCTTCGCTGAAATTTGTGTAGCATTCAGAGATGTATCTCTTATGTCTTTGGCTTTTCTTAGTTTGTAGGACTTTTTAACATGGCTGCCTCAATTTCATTGCCTATTATTAAATTATTCAGGATTTGTAAATCTTCTTGGCTCAGATTGGGAAATCCATATGTACCTAGGAATCTATACAGTTCTTCTGAATCCCCCCCATTCATTAGAATCAAGGTTTTTAAAGTAGTTACTATTAATCTTCTGGATTTCATAATTGTCTGTTTTGATTTCACCTTTTTTCATTTCTAGGTCTGCATTTAGGATTATTTCTTTCCTTTTTGGGAAGACTGGCTAAAGGTTACTTAATTTTATTTATATTCTTTTGAAGAATCAATTCTTTTTTCATTAATAATTAGTATTGCTTTTTTACTCTATTTTTTACTTTTCTGACTTTAGCTTTATATTCAGATTGTCCTTTATTTCTAGTCTAGATTGTTCCTAAAGTATAGTATTAAGATATTTATTTTGATTTGCTCATGTATTTTTTTTTCTAAAGTGGGCATTTATCATCATGAATTGTTTTAATTTTGTCTCATAGTTTCTGGTATATTTTGTACTGGCATTATCACTTAACTTAGGAACTGTAATTTGTTACTTGATTTCTTCTGTGACATTGATTATTCAGGAATGTATTGTTTAGTATATATATTTTGGATACTTTATGTGATTTCTTTTGCTATTTATTTCCTGTTTCATTGCAGTATAATTTGATAATATACATGGAATAATTTCTTTCTTTCTTGGGTGAGTACCTGGGATTGAACTCATGACTCTGTGCTTGCCAGGCAGGTGCTTATTCTCCTGGGCTATCTCCCAGCCCTGAATAATTTGAATTTATTTACTTAAGAATGTTCATGATCTATTATGTAAATTAATATGGAGAAAGTTCCAAATATTGTTGAGAAAAATAAGTATAGTCTTTTTGTTGGAAGGAAAACTCTGGAGATTTCCATTTAGTTAATTTGTTCAAGTATGCATTAGCTCTGATATTTCTTGAAGCTCCAGTGGTGCAATCAGCACACGGTACATATACAACCCTGATATTTATTGTGTTTTATTTTCTAGTATCAAAGATATCAAAGAGAAGATAGCTGAATATGTTTGCAGTTGTGTCTGCATCTTCTAATCTGTTCCACTTATCCTCAGGTCTCTCTCTGCCAGTACCATACTAATTTATCACAGTAGTTTTATAGTGTAATTCAGGTCAGGGATTGTGATACCTCCTGCCTTTCCTTTGTTTTCCCAGATTTCTTTTGATATTCGGGGTCTCTTCTTGTTCCAAATAAATATGAAGAAAATTTTCTCTACTTCTGTGAGGTATACTTATCATATTTTAATTAAGATTGCATCCAGTCTGTAAAACAATTTTGGGACTGTAGCCATTTTGACAATGTTGGTTCCTGTCCAGTAACATGTACTATTTTTCCATTTTCTCAACTCCTCTTCAATCTTTTCTCTCAGAGTACCATAATTTTAACTCTATAAATCTTTTACATCTTTTGTGAGATTCATTCCTATGTATTTCATTTTTCTGTATTATTGTGAAAGGTGTGGTTTCCCTAATTCTCTCTGAGTGTGTCCATTCTTTTGGTACAAAAATGCTACTGATATTTTGGTGTTGACTTTGTATCCTGCTATGTTGCTGAATTTGGTGATTAAGTCTACAAGACTCTTGGTGGAGTGTTTGGGGTCTTCCATGTAGAGTATCATGTCATCTGCAAATAACGATAATTTCACTTCTTATTTTCCAATACTTATTCCTTTTATTTCTCTCTCTTGTCTAATTGCTGTGACTAATATCTCTAAAACCATATTGAATAGGAGTGGAAACAGTGGACATCCTTGTCTTGTTCCTGATTTTAAAGTGAATGCCTTCAGTTTTTGCCCATTTAGTATGATGTTGGCTGTTGGTTTCTCATATATGGCTCTTTATTTTAATACAATGATTTCATTCTTTCTTTCTTTCCTTCTAGTTTATCTGGTTCCATATTTTTTTCAGGCATTATTTCTCTCTCTCTCTCTCTCTCTCTCTCTCTCTCTCTCTCTCTCTCTGCATTTTAGGGAAGGGTCTACAGGGTATTCAGAGTCTCACTATTAGATCAGACTCAGTGATCTGCCTGTTTACAGCCACCCAAGAGCTGGGATTACAGGCGTGTGCCACCACACCCAGTCTCAATTGCCTTCTCAGCGTGCCCTGGGGGCAGGGTCAACATGGTAGGCCCAAGGGTGGAACTCCTGGCTGCTGCACTGGCTTGCAGATGCTTTAATCCATTGAGCTATTTGGCAAGACTTCATTATTTCTCTTTCTAGCTCTTGAATGCATCTTTTCAATCAATAAGAGACTACACACACACACACACACACACACACACACTTTTTTTTATTTTTTATTTTCTCTGTTAAGAGAAACCCATTTGGTGATTTGTTACAGAGTTCTCATGTGTGTCAACTTTGTTTCAGGTTCCACAAAGTAAATGTCTTCTTTTGGTTGGATATCACTGATCATTTGATTTTGTTAACAGACATGATTAAATATGAAGTTTCATTTCTCAATCTATTTCTCTTCAGTTTTTTTTTAGTAAAGTGCTAAAAAATTATGCTGCATCATTTTTACCTAAAATTGTTATCTCCCTTGTATTATTCATTGTCAAATTAGCATCAGAAATGCTTTCCAGATCCTTGCCCCTTACGTTTTCTGCCCTTATAGTTTGCTTTTTTCTCACCATGCCACATAAATGGATTGTTATTATACATAATCTTTTAGATGAGCATCATTTATATTTTATGGAAAAAGGTAAAACAAAATTTCATAACAAAACAATAGGAAAAAAATAGCTGATACATTGCATGTTATTATCTTTAAAGTAGTTGCTCAGAGTACAAGATAGGGGTTTAAAACTTTCTCCAATCAATATTTGCACAAATATTCCTGTCAACTAAGAGACACTCATAGTGTAATGTTGACTTGCAATATTTTTCCTCTTTCCTTTCCATCTTTTTCCCTTTCTCCCATCTAGAACCTTTTTCCTCTTTTTTCTTTCATTTTTTTTTTTTTTTTTTTTTGGAACCAGGGATTGAACTCAGACCCTTGTGCTTGCCGCGGAAGCATTTATTCCACTGAGCCATCTTCCCGGCCCCCACTTTTTCCTTTTGAGCACTGGTTTCAAAGTGGAAGCACAGTTGGGGGTGGGGAGATGGTTCAGTAGAATAAGCGCTTGCCTGGCAAGCATAAGAGTCTGAGCTTAATTACCAGTTCCACAAAATAAATAAATAAATAAATAAATAAATAAATAAATAAATAAATTTGTGGAAATACAGGGGACTCTTTGGGAGGTTAAAACTGCACTGAAGAAGGTAAGTACTAGTAAATTAAACAAAATTTTTGAAAGAATAAAAAAGAATGTCTTTCTATTTGCCAACATGGCTCTTAGTTGATTGATATTATGTAGTTGCTTTCTATTTTAAGAATCACATTCTAAACAAAAAACATTGGTGGTAAACAAAATTTTGTCTATAGAGACTAAAGACAAAACATGGCTTACTCAGTAGTTATGTTGCAACCCTAAAATTTCAAAAACAGCTTTTCAAAGGCAGGGAACCCTGGTTTCAATACAGAGTTCTTAATTTATTTATTTTTTTTCTGTATTTTAGGGAAGGATCTACAGGGTGTACAGGGTCTCACTACTAGATTGGACTTGTGGTGATTCTCCTGTTTCCAGCTTCCCCAATTCTGGGATTACAAGCTCGCGCCACCATGCCCAGTCTCAGTCACAGTCTCAGCATGCCCTGGGGGCAGGCCAGCATGGTAGGCCCAGGAATGGAACCCCCAGTCAGAGCTCTTACAATCATGCTGTATCAGGAACAAAATACTAGCTAGCATGCATAATATTCACTTATATATCTACTGTTTTGCTAGACCTTATAAATACGGCAAAAGATATATTTATTCTATTATCTTAATTTGAAATATAAATCATTACCTTTTAAAGTTTCAATAAGATACTGCAAGGCACAGAAAACATTTAATTATCATTTAAATAATTAAGGTGTGTGTGTGTGTGTGTGTGTGTGCGTGTTGCTAGGTATTCAATACAGAGCCTTACCATGCTTCTGTAAAGATCTTTTACTTTTATTTCACAATCTGAATTCACATCTTTCACTATGATAATACCATGCATCCTTATTATTAAAGGAATTTTTTGAGGAACTTATGAAATAAACCTACAATAAAAACTGAAAAGCTAGTCAAAACTAAGTTTACTGAGTGTTGTCATTAATGGAAATCAAAATTTTAAGATATTCAGAAAGCAAAGACTTCTCATCACATGCTTATTAGTATTCTATTAACAATCACTATTTTAGAAAGGATGTTTAAGTTTTTAATTTTGTTGATATATAAAATTACATATTTATACTTCTGGAAGGTCAATGATATATTTTCTATTTCTCACTATATAACTACTTAAATATGTGAGCACATGTACATTTCAACTGAGATCATAATGAAAATAAGTGGTACATAATTTAATAATTAGAATTAAATTTAGTGTTATATTTAGTGTCAGAAAAATTTACTATAAATAACCACATACTGCCCTATCTGATGTCTACATTCTATGGAGGCCGGGGATACAGCTCAGCAGCATAAGCAACTGTCTGGCAAGTGCGAAGTCCTGAGTTCAATCCCTGGTTCCAAAAACAAACAAACAAACAGAAAAAAAAATCTAATTAGTTCCATCTTTCCTCCAGTACACCATCTGTGTTTTTTCAATTTATATGATGTCTATATAGACAGCTTGCATAATGTACATATTTATACAATTATATATGCATAAACATCTTATTTGATTTGTATAAACTTGATAAAAATATAATATTGAGGTAAATAATGATGACTTTATAAAATAAAATGTTGAGATAATTGATACAAGTTCTTCCGTCTTCTGATATTTAGAATTTGTTATTAGAAGAATTTATATTTACATAGAATTCCTCAAATCATGTATCCTCAGCTTATTATTTTAAAGAACTTTTCATCATGTATGTGTACATATTTTAAACATAGTCCATTTGAAAATCTTTCCTTACTTTTATTATCTATCTAGTACTTCTGCAATTTGTCTAAAATTAAATGAGCAAATTTAGTACCATTATAACACCTTTTAGATGTTTTGTGGATAAATTCAAGTCGATGATTTTTTTCTGTATTTATTTTCTGAGCAATTATGCTTTTCTTTTCACTATTTTGCTGAAAATATTTGCAATACTGGTGTTTCATGCACTTTGAAAGAAACACACATAGATTTACATGAGAGAAGGCAAATGTGCTGTCTTTCCAGAATATAAGCATACTGCTTGGCTACTGATTTCTCTCACAGTCAAAAATAATGAAAGTCACAACCAAACGATGATAACCACCTTAATCAGATTAACACAAATTATTTAGGCTTTCACTCAGGTACTTTCTGAAAGCAATTTAGTTGAAAGAAAATAGGATTGTCAATTAAAAATATAATGGAAAGCAGGTCATGACTGACATGTAGTTGCTTTAGAAACAAAAAATGTGGTGCAATTAATAGAAGCTTAATTGGAAAATTTGAAGACTTAGATAATTTCTCTGTCATTTTGTTCATTTATAATTGAACATATATTATTTGAGAATGAAATAAAACAAATGAATTAAATTACATGATGAGTAAAGTTAGTAAAATTCTAATTTTAAATTTCTAAAGTATTTTTTCTTCAAAATCAATTCTGTTTTCTCATTTAAAATTGAATATATTCTAGGATTAGGCAGATAATCTAAGAAAGGCTTATCACATTTTCCTTGCAAGAAAAAGAAAAAAGAGCTCAACGTTTTTATCCTAAAAAAAGAAAAAAAAAATCCCTTCCCCCAAGAATGTTAAACTAAAAAGATAAGACAAAAAAAACAAAAAAAACAAAAAAACAAAAAAAAAGAGGGCCGACCAAATAGCTCATTGGATTAAAAGTGCCTGCAAGCAGGCTCAGGGGCCATGGCTTCAATCCCCAGGCTTGTTATGTGCTATGCTGGCCCTACATTGGGGTGTGCTGAAATGGTGATTGAGATTGAACCTGGTGGTGCATACCTGTAATCCCAGCTCTTATGAGGCTGTAAACAGGCAGATCACTATGAGTCTGATCAAATAGTGAGACCCTGAACACTCTGTAGACCCTTTCCTAAAATACAGAAAAAAAGATAAATAAAATGAAAAGATATGACTGGTCTGAAGTGGCAGTGAAATAAAATGCTTTTGCATTCATTAAGTGTACCCATAACTTCCTTAAAACTAACAAGAATGAGAGCTTATAATTTGTAACATTGCTTGTATATAATATTTCTCATGTTTATATATAGTATATATATAATATATATTATATACTGTGACTTTCCATTAAAATTAAATTATAATTCTATAGGGAAATTTATAGCAAAAATACATATATTGAATCCAACATTTTCTCATGTATGTTATCCACCTTAAAAATTAAAGACTAATTGGCCGACCTGATAGCTCAGTGGACTAACACGCATGCTTAGGCAGAGCGAAGAGATTGGATTCAATCCCCAGCATGCGGGCCCACCCACAGGGCAGCTGAGCCTGTGATTGAGACTGGCTGTAATCCAGCACAAGGCTATAATCCCAGCACTTGGGAGTATGAAAATAGGAGATCATTATGAGTCTGATCTACATAAGTCTGCCCTGTAGACCCTGTACTAAATACAGAAAAAAAAATTAAAGACTAAGAATATATTAATAAAAACATAATATACTTATATTTCAGAATGTTACTAAGAAAGCATGGTAGAATTCTGTGTACATATCTTTTGATTTCAGAAGTACTTGTAAGAATACACATATAAGATATATCTGCAAGAATTGGAGTTGGAAAAATCATAAATGAATTCAAGGTAATGTCACATAAGAGGAAAGAGTGATGGAATATGGCTTGTAGAGGAGGAGTACATTTTGAGCTGCCTGAGTTTCCTGGCACAACATAAATGCCTAAAAGTGAGATATTTGAAATTATGTTTTATTGTTACTTGTAAAAAAAATTTAGAATAATTCTCAGTATTAACAAATACTGAGGATATGATAAATCAGCAGTATCTTTTCCAGAATATGTTCCTTGTAAAAGAATTGTCATTCATATTTTTCTAATGCTATGGAAGCAAAGGAAAGCAATGCGTGCTTTTTCTAACAGACAAGTGAACAGCTATAGATAGATTAGATTAGATTAAATTAGATTAGATTAGATTGACAAAACAAAATGTTTTCTTTGCCATTAGGTGATGACTGAAATGCTAACTGTAGCTAGCTGTGGTTGTCATGCCACATGTCCTTCATCATTCTTCACATTATTCATCACATCCTTCAGCCATGAGAAGATGACATCTTGTCCAGGCACAACTGCTTGAGTGGGCAAGGCCTTTCTCATTCATAATGGAATAATAACCAAAAGATAAAAAATCTAGAGGGGATAGCAAGATAACAGTGGTGTAAGAACCATAGTGATTTACCTTAACAGGTATACCATATTGAACAGTCAAGCCACTAGCACAAGAACTAAAACTATTAGGTAAGAGACTGTAAGGTCTGCTTTCAGTCCAAAAGAATGAAAAGATACATTGAAAAGGGAAGAATAGTTGTCCATGACTCAGTCAACCCCAACTCCAAGCAGCCCAGGGCACAGAGAGCAACCTCCCACTTGAAGAAAGGGAAATTAAGGTAGAGGCTGAGGTACAACACACAGTAGCCCTAAACTCTACCACCATGATGCACTACATGACAACTGAGCTACTAGACATATCTGAGGCCAGGTAGCAAACAGACTGCCTTCAGTGTTTCTCCTCAAACTTTGAGTATCAAAGAAGCATTCAGCTTGGTGTGGGACATATAAATGGGTCTTGTAAAAAAGCCTACTGCCACACCCACTGCAATGAGACCTAGTACCCAGCAGAAAATGAAAACTCCATATGCAGGCCAGAGGTCAGAGTTTCTCACCTAGTTCTAGCATCAGTCAGTGACTTACACACCTACAGGATTGACCTGATTTCAGCATTAGAGCAGACCTAGGAAACACTCACCACTCTCTGCAGAATCTGCATGCTTGCAAAGGTTGGTTGAGGCATGATAGCAACAGCTCAGGTGGCCAAGAGTCTGCCTTTGCCCTCATAGCCTCACTCTTAGAATAACAGGCTACAAGGCTACATTTTGCTGTAGGTTGTAATCATAATGCTTTGCCATGGAAATCAGTGTTGGACTGTTAAAACCTAACAATGGGAAGATCCTAATGGCTGCCATCCCTGATTCTGCCTATAAATGGATGCTCTAGGAAAGCTTCATGGTAAGGAAAAGACACAAAGCCCCAGTCTATTATGATTCTATTCTAGTTATCATCACCTATGGGTAGTTGCAGAAGTCTTGAGTTACAAATCTATACCATTAATTAGAAGCTCATAGAAGTGCGGGCATTGGTCCTTATCTAAGGTTGTGTAGGTCTTGATGTGCTCCTATTGTGACCTAACTTGGTGGAGTGCACATCACAAGATGACAGAAGTCTGGAGCTGCCCTGTCCATGATGACTTCCCAGAGATAGGCAGACTCTTCCGTGTCTGAGTGCAGGCCAACAACAGTGGAGAAGACACATAGTCCTGCTCTGATCTGGGGAAGACAGTGGTCAGGTCTGTGAAGTGCATGAGAGGAAAGGAATTAGATTCAGAGAGACCACCACTGAGAGTTATGAATCTGCAGACGTGGGCAAATCCTCTGCTTGGGAATATGGTGACCGGCACATCTGGGGCTGCTGGGGAGCCAGAGAAATTGAAAAGGTGCAACCATGCCCTGTAGACCCGGCAAGCGCTCTGACCTGATATCCCGTGCTTTTATGATTCTGTGTGTGTGTGTGTGTGTGTGTGTGTGTGTGTGTGTGTGTGTGGTTTTTTTTTTTTTTCTACAAAAGTCTTGCTCTGATCTCAGGAAGACACTTTAGAAAAGAAAAAGACTGCTTTCTCTAGGCACTCTCCTGTTTTTTTGTGGATAAAACATAAGCAGCTCTGGAGAAAAAGTGGGTTTGGGTTCCATGTAGTATTGGCAATGCACAAAGAAGCTATGACTGTTTTGGGCCTAGGAACGATTTGGTGCTAACATAGTATCGATGACAGCATGCTCAGAGAAAATGAGCTACAGTCCCTGTGAAATCAGTAAGCACATGATAGGAAGAGTGGAACAAATACCCAGTCTCTCAATGCTCAGATGATATTTTAGAAGAACGACCAATAACTTTCTTCAAAACCCTGATCTCACCCAGCACTGAAAATAACATGTCAGAAAACTGACCATGTGCTTATCAGGCAGTACACTCTCTTTTAAACAGCCTGCTGTAAGGAGCATAAAGAAAACAGGAAAGTTCCAATCTTCTAACAAAAAACTTTAAGAGATAAACACAAATTAAGTAGAATTTTTAGCTAAAATGTACTCGGTGAAATAAAAAAAAAAATGTGACAGAAAACATCAGTAGTAGGCTAAATCAAGCAGATGGAGTTAGTAAGTTTAAATATAAACTGCTTAAAAGTAAACTGTTGTAGGGGAAAAAACAGCAAAGAGTAGTGAAGAATGTTCATGTGAACTTTGGAAAGTATTAAAAGACTGATGGAATGCAAGAAGTACCATATGAGAATGCCAGTGTGGCAGAGAGTTTATGGAAAGAAATAAGAAATCTTCAAAACCTAGAGAAAGAAATGATTAGAAGGAGCAGGGAAGATGGAATGTCAGCAGTGAAATTTAGCCAATTCTTCCTAAGATATTTGCAGCTAAACTCTTCCATATGAAAGCTAAATATAGGATTTTCAAGGTTGTAAGAGAAAAGAAATAACATGTAGGGGTACATCAATTCCAAGTAACACTCAGGTTCTGCACAACTGTCAACCAAAAATACTGGACTCAGAAAATGTGCCCTTAAAAAATGAAGTAGCTGGAGAAACTTCTCCAGAATAAATGAACGAGATGTTTGTCCACCAGCTTTGCTCTTCAAGAAATGCAAAAGAAAATTATTCAAACTAAAAGAAAGAGACTGGTAAGAAACAAACACAGGCAGTTGACAACTTCCTTGAAAAGTACACAAAATATTGAGATTTCTCTAGCAGTGTAAGCATGATGCAAAGACCATCTGTAGCTTTCATATAAAGAATACAACAAACAATTAAAAGCAACTACATTAATATTTTAAGTGATTGGCAGTATGTAAAGATGTAAAATATCAAACAATCTATTGGGATAAGAGACACGTATAATCAAAGCTGCTTTTATTAATGTAAGCATTGATTAATTGCAAGCACAAGGTGAAGCACAATAAGCAAGATATTAAGAATGCATATTAGATTAATTCACTTAAGAAGGAAGAGACAAATAGAGGAAGAAAGAAATTATAGTAAAAATAGAAAACAAATTATATGTTAGTAATAAGATCTTACACATCAATAATTAAATACAGATGGATTAAATTATTCAGTTAAAAGTTATGAATGACTCTGGGTTAAAAACCAACTATATGTTTCTTACAAAAAATTCACTTATCCTCTAAGGGTATAGGAACTGGAAGGAAATGAGTGTATAAAATAAGATTATTATGCAAGCCCAATTCATCAGAGCTTAATCTTGGAAACAATCTGAACACCTATCAACTGAAGAGCAGATTTTAAAAAGATGTGTTATTTTTTACTGGAGTATTACTCAGCTATTAAGAAAAATAAACTAGAGGCCTTTATAGGTAATTAGATATAACAGGATGCAATACTCAAAAGTGAAATAATTCAGACCACATGTATAAACATTGTATTGTTTCCCTAGTGTAAAAACTTGAAAGCATAAATAAAACTTAACATCTTGGGGTTTTTTAAATTGTGCATCATTTTTAATACCTTATCTACTATTTTTCCATTCTCAATAATAAATAAAATTAAATAAATAATGAAATAAATTTAAAAATAAGAATACTCCCCCAATTTTTTTTTTCAGACCCGGGGGTGGAACTCAGGGGCTTGCACTTGCCAGGGAAGCACTTATTTTACTGACCTATCACCTTGGCCCATATTCCCCAAATTGATCTACGGTTTTAGCACAATTTTGATGAGTAGTCCTCTCTCACTTCTTTGCAAAAAGTTGCAAACTAATTCTAAAATTCTCATAAAATTATAATATTTTAAAAACCATAAATAAGCTTCTCGATATCCAAATTTATGGTAAAACAAATATAATAAACATAGTGTAGATCTGGTTGAAGGAAAGTATATTAATTATAGGTATAAACCCATGCATCTAGGACCAAGTGTTATTACAGAAACATGGCAAGAGTATGCGATATAAGAAAAATATTTTTAAAATGTTCATGGCTGAGGAGATAGCTCAGACACATAATCACCTACCTGTCGAGTGCAAGGTCCTGAGTTCAATCAATGGCCCCTCGTGCTGTGCTGGCACTGCAGGCTAGCACTTGGGAAATTGAGACAGGAGGATCACCATGAGCTGGAAAGAAGACATGGGGCTACAGAAGTGAGCACAAGGCCAGCCTGAACTGCATGGCAAGACTCTGTCTCAAGGGTCCGGGGAGATGGCTTAATAGAATAAGCACTCCCCTGGCAAGCGCAAGGGTCTGAGTTCAATCCCCAGTTCTGCTAAAAAAAAAAAAAAAAAAAAAAAAAAAAAGACTCTGTCTCAAAAAAAATGAAAAAAGAAAAGAAAACTTTCAATAGGCACATACAGTCACACACAGAAGGCCAAAGTTGAATTCTGCCTTTATACCAGAGGCCAGCATCAACTCAAATAGACCAAAACCCTAAATGAAAGAGCTAAACTAACAAACCTGGGGAAAATGGCATATATCCAAAAATAAGCAATTCCATAGATGCAGAAATTGACTTGATATTTCTTTAATTGCGGAAGGGAAATTTGAGACAATGGGCAGTAAATAGTTAAAAGGTATGATATATTTTTAGTACATGATAAAAATCTCAAATTGACTTTGGCAATGGATATAATTAGTTTCCTTAGAAGTACTGAATTATATGCTGTTTTAATTTTTTTAATCATTTATTTATTACAGAGTCTTGCTTTGAAGCTCAGACTTACAGTGGTCCTCCTGTCTTAGCCCCCCCCCCCCAGCACTTGGATTACATGCTCCACCACACCCGGTTTTGTTGGCCAGAACACCATGCCCAGCGTTCCTGGGGCCTGCATGACATGCAGTACCAGAGATCAAACTTGTGTCCTTTTGCTTGCCAGGAAAGTACTTAATCCACCGAGCTATCTCTCCAGCCTGAAGTGTATACTTTAAGGTTTTTTTTTTTTTTTTTTTTTTCCATTCAATACAGGGTCTACAGGATTTCACTACATAGATCCGACTCATAGTGATTCTCCTATTTTCAGCCTCCCAAGTACTGGTATAACAGGTGCACGCCACCAAGCCCAGTCTCAACCACTATCTCAGGACATCCCGGGGGTGAGATAGACACAGTGTGTCGGGATCGAACCCTGGCCCCTGTGCTCTTCCTGAGCAGGGGCTTTAGTAAAGCCTCTGAGCTATCTGGCCAGCCCTTAAGTGTGTGAATTTTAACATGTGTGGATATGAATTTTATCTCCATGAAGCTGTTTAATTTTTAAACCAACATATATTTAAAGATGGAGTTGAGCCTAGACAGATTCTTGTTAGAGACCCAGGATATATGGATGACTTACTTCATGTGATTATGTTGAGTTAAGTTGTATTTTGAGCATATTTTAGCATTATACTCTGACTACCCATTGCAGGGTCTCTCCTTTCTCTACACAAGTATAACAATTGGCTCCTAACTGCATCCATGCAATTAAGAAAAGAGAAAAATTAGAGTACTCTTCTACTGATTAAATGTTTGTCTTCAATTTTCTTTATAATAAAATGTAACTCTGAAATTAAAATATAGTAATAGGAAAAAAACTGCTCAAAAGAAAAGAATAATTCAATGAGAGAAATGAGGGAAAAAAATGAAATGAAAAAACGTGTATGTATAATCACTGGATAGCTAGAATGTTTATACTACTGATTTCTATTTGTTTATGGTAAGGAATTAAAATTATTTGATCAATTTTACATGCTTATATCTGGTAATTTCAACAACTACTTTGAAGACCACAATATGCAATATAACAGCCAGTGTTGAGTCCCTATCATCTTGTTTTATGAAATTTTGTTATCATTTATTATGCTTTGTCTACTTTTTGTATTCCTTAAAATAAAAATGATTCTCATGCAAATGGAAGCCAAAAGAGAGTAGGAGTAGTCCCACTAATATCAGATGAAGTAGATGTTTACTAAGACTATTCAGAACTAAAACACCTGCTTAGGCACAGCGCAGTGGCCAGTGTTTGATCCCCAGTGTGCGGTGCCAGCCCCACTGGCAAAGCATGCTGAGACAGTGATTGAGACTGCGCATGGTGGCGTGTACCTGTAATCCCAGTGCTTAGGAGGCTGAAAACAGGAGAATCACTATGAGTCCAAACTACAAAGTGAGACCCTATATATGTTAAGTAACTCTATAATCAGTACAAATAGGGGACCGGGGAGATGGCTCAGTGGGATGAGTACGTCCCTGGCAAGTGCAAGGCCCTGAGTTCAATCCCTGGTTCTGAAAAAAAAAATCAGTATAAATAAAAAACACAATAGATAAACTTAGTAAGAGAAAATGACTACAATAAAATAATTACAACCTATTACACTTCACTTCAGCAACAGACAGATAGATCATCCAGATAGTAAATTAATAGTTACATATGCAATAGTACAGCCCAGGAAAAGTGGACAGGAATTTACAAATCTCACTGTCTAACAGCTGCTAGGCACACATTATTTCTCATCAGTACATGGAACATGGCACAAAATGAGTCTCAATAAATTTTAAAAATTAAATAATATTAAGTATGTTTTCTGAACACAATGCAACAAAGTAGGAAATAGGCAACAAAAAAGGACTTAAAATTTAAAAATCAAAATTAAGCAATTTGTTTTTGAACCACCAATATCTCAAACAAAAAGCAAAAGGAATTTTAATGGCTCTTGAAAAACGTATAAATGTAGACATAGCACAACATGGTATTAAGGCAACTGCATGTCTTCATGTGCAGGAAGAATCTACATGTGCAGGAAGACTCTAGGCCTTTGTCTTTTGCAAGTTAAAAAGTCAACTCATGGGGCCGGGGAGATGGCTCAGTGGAATAAGCGCTTCCCTGGCAAGTGCAAGGGCCTGAGTTCAATCCCTCGTTCCACCAAAAAAAAAAAAAAAAGTCAACTCATTATGTGTTGGAAACTTATATAAAGGACCTAAATCTGTGAAACTACTAAGAGGAAACATGGAGAAGTGCTTCAGGATTTCCAGAGAATCGCATAGTATGTGTCTGCCGGGAGATTGATATACAAAACATAAGAGGAACTCTAAAGACTTAATGATAAACAATAAGCTAAATAAAAAGGTAATTCATTGAAATACATTTTTTTTAAATTTCCAACAGACATAAAGTGCTCAGATAAATACAAATGAAAGTCACAGTCAATAAAAATGGCTAATCCAAAAGGCTAAAAGATAAAAAATGCTATTAGCATTGTGGAGAACAAGAAAGTATGCTAGTTAAGGGTTCAACTGAAGTAGATTAAGACATTTGGGGGCTGTGGATTGGGCTCAATGGTAAAATGCTTGCCTAGCAAGCTTGAAGCCCTGGCTTCTGTCCTCAGCACCAAAAAGAAATAAGTAAACATGCCCTGAAAAATAATTCAACCAAAAGGGGCCAACGAGATAACTCAGTGACTGAAGTACATGCTTGGGTCAGTTTAGGTAAGTTTAGGCAAGCTTAGGCAAATGCACCACATGCCACGCCAGCCCTGCCCAGAGGGCACATTGAGCCAGCCATGGTTTAGTGGTGCATGCCTGTAATCCCAGCACTTGGGAGGCTGAAAACAGGAGTATTACTATGAGTTTGAACTGTGTAATGAGACCCTGTAACAGCCAAATATATTTTTAAAAAGTAAAGAAGACATTTGGATTGTGGGATCACTACTCATCAGTGGACTATGCTCATAGCTGAATATACTATTAAAGTTGGGACTCGATCTCTTGGAGGAGGTGTGGCACGTGAGCTATTATTTTGGAAGGTCTCTCTCTGGATTTATTTCTCAGTTGTCATAAAGTACTCAGATTCCCTTCATCACACCTTGTCATGATGCTTCTCCCATGGAATTAACAATGGACTGAAGCCTTCCAGACAAATTTCTCTTCCTTTAGTAGTCAGTCATTTTGTCCAAGGAAGGGAAAATGGACCATAGAGGAACCTTTATACATTCTTCGTGAGGAAATGTAAACTA
>NW_004524585.1:3518207-3527877 GCF_000260255.1 Octodon degus | reverse complement strand
GGAGAGGTGTGAGGTTCGAACTCCAGCAACCTGAGGCTGACAGCTTTGTGGAAGCAGCCACTTAAAGGCCTGAGCTAGGGCCAGGCCCCCAAGGTCAATTGTTATAGAGAAAAAATGTTGCACGTCAAGGCTTCTGTCTAGATGTCCCCACAACATTTCATGCAGTCCTAAATGGAGCTTATGCAGAGGTGGGTGGATCTACAATGTGTGATGCTAAGATTAAGGATGTGTGATAAATAAATTAGTCCACTGATTTCTTTGTCACCCACCCTAAACTGGATAACCTGCATAAATATAAGGGAGATAAATAAGCCTGGAGCTTGGTGCTTGTAGCTTTGTGCCTTTTGCCTTCTGTCTCCTGCCTGCCATGAACTATTGCTCCTTGGAATGTGCCTCAGTCTGGCCACCTCCTGCCTTAGAACCAGCCGATTATGGACTGAAACATCTAAAATGTGTGAGCTAAAGTAAACTTTTCTTCTTTTAACTTTAGGCTTTTGGGTATTTTTGTCTCAGCAAGGAGAAAAGTAACTAAGGCATGGAGTTTCCTCAAAAGAACTACCTAATATCTAGCAATTTCACTACTGCATATATATCCAAAGCATGGAAAAATCAGTATGTCAAAGAAAACTCTATACTCTTGTGCTTACTGTAGGACTATTCACAATAGCCAAAAAATAGAAATAATCTGTCCCTCAATTGAGCAATGAATAAAACACAATACATTTATGTAATGGAACACTATTCAGATATAAATCATGAAATCCTGTCATTTGTGACAACATGGGTGGAAATAGAGATAAGTATGTCAAATGAAGGCATAAAAATGCAAATACCGCAATCCTTACTCAGGTGGAATCTAAAAATGTTGACACAATAGGCGAGTAAGGAAGCACAATAACTCCCAGAGGACAGGGACAGTGGATGGGATGAGCAGTATATAAAGAATGATCAGTGGAAACTGTGTTGCAGTTAAGCAGGAGTAAAGGAATACTGTGGCATAGTATGGTGACTATATAGTAATTCTATACTGTATATTTCAAAAAGCTAGAGAAAAGGATTGTAAAAGATTATGCCACAAAGAAATGATAAATATTCAAGGAGATAAACATAATAATCCGAATAAGCACTATGCATTGTATTCAGGTCCAGTTAATACTCACTTTTGTTTTTGGTGTGGGTATGCAATATAAGTAAATAAAATGAAGTAGTAGTCATGAGTGGATTATTTTTTGTTTATATTCATGTTTTTGTGTGATCTCTTTCCACACATTGAATCTGTGCTTTTGTCTGACTATTAGCAAGATAATATCAACAACTCAAGCAAATTCCAGCTTGGGTATTATCACCTCACATTTCTGCTCTGAAGTTCGAGCCTACCCTCTGGAGCTCCTGGACCCAGCAAACAGCTCTCTGAACTGGGAGCATCAAGGGGCAGACAGTGTCAGTGGATCTGCCCAATGACTGCATGCATGTACTTTATTTCAGGTGATAGTAACACTTGTCCTGCTATGATTGATCCAAACAGCTTATTAACATTCACGAGTGAATAAATTAAATAAAATTAAATAATTAATAACATATTAAATTAATAAATTAAATAATTTCTTACTTAAGTCAGTAATTTCAAGGTAAGATGTCATGTAGTAATAGACAATCATGCAACAGGTGACTGGGAGATATGAGGACCTGCACAGTTTAAAACTTGTCTAACCTCTCCTCTGTAATATTGTCCAGTAATATATGATGAGAACAGGGGTAAATAAAACCAACTTTGTATAGGCTGAAATAACTTATTCTTCAGAGTAGTGACTATGTCATGCCAACTTTATGGAGTATCTTTATACCAACATGTCCTTTTCAAACGGTAGTCTACAAAATCATACCAGTTTCATCAGCATAAGCCAGAGCGAAGCCATGGTGGGTTTGGCTGGATTTGATTTGGATTAGTTTGGGGGTTGCTTTAGAAACAGAAACAAATGTGGACATTATCTAAGTGGTTCTACACATTAGCAGTATGAAACATAGTATAACCTCCAAAATAGCAAACTATTATATTCCTCCTCATATTCTTTTTCTAAAAAGGCAGGGAAAAAGAATGTGATCTTCTAATACAATCCTGAATTCCCAAATAAAAGAAGGAATAAAGAAAGAGAGCCATAGTAAATTGGAGTATTTCCTGCTGCTTACCCAATGAAGGTCTTAATTTTCTCATTCTCTTGAGACAGACTAACTCTAGTTTTACCACTGCCAGGTGTTTGCTTTTAGTGAAAACATCATTTGAACTAATCGTTCCTTATCATTGAAATTTCTGGAAGTACCAGATCTCTACTTAGCCAGACCCACAAAGCAGGTGTTGGGATTTTGTAGCAGCAGCAGGAATTTTATTGAGCTCATTATAACATGGCCTTAATTCTAATAGCTATTTGTACTTACGGTCCTTGAAGATCTGATGGCCTCTCACTCTGTCTGTTTTCTGAGGTCTGCTCAGTGTACTCCAGCTAAGAACAAAGTCCAGATAGAGTTTTTGTCATCCATTGAATTGAAATGTCTTAGTTCAACTGTAATATTTCTCCTAACATTTGCCTTTGACTTATTCCATCTTATTAGTAAAGACCTTCTCTGCAAGAAGATCTTCGAATAATTGAAACGTACATATATATATTTGCAGTTTTTCTTAAGCAAAATCTATTTTAAATATTTTAATAAGAAAAGCATAAAACTAGATGTGTAGCTGTTAATAATATGTGGAGGCCAGACAATATATGTCTTCATTTTAAAAGGCTGACAGTCAAAATATAGTCTCTGGACGAGCAATATTCCTGAAAGCTCTTTGAAATGTAGAATTTCAGGCCCAATCTAGGGAACCTGAAAGAAGATCTTCATTTTAAGATCACCAGGTCAATCCCTACATGTAATATTTAAAGAAACACTCTGGGGGTCAGGGAGACAGCTCAGTAAAATAAGTGCTTGCTGGCAAGTGCAAGACCGTGAGTTCAATCCCTGGTTCCACCAAAAAGTAAAAATAAATAAATAAAAAATAAAATAAACAAGCACTTCTCTCACATTGTGCTCACACCATTATTGTAAAAGCTAATTTCCTAAAATTTAAGAGTAGATATTTATACATAGTATTAGGGTATACAGCATGAAAGTTGAGACAGAAGTACTTTCAAAGTACAGTATACTTAAGGACATAGAAGTTTCTTTCTTATATAATAATCCTTAGATGAATGACTCAAGCGTAAATGCCATGTTCAACCTGGAATTAGGGGAGAGGTGTTGATAATTTTGAACCATACCAATTTTAAGATGTTGGTAGGAGACTGACCAGAATCTAGATAGACTTTGATGAAATCAAAAGAGCATCCCCTAAATAACTTGAAGCTACATATATGAAGAGGAAAAATCAAATGTGATTGAAATTGTTAAGGATTAATGTTATTTATGAAAGGTAATAAAAATAAACAATAAAAAGCTTTCTTTTGCCCTTCCTTTTACATAATTATTTGTGCTATACTTTTATAACACTGTCAGTACACTAGGTATGTTTGCAACAGGGTCACCATTGGATGTAATAATCATATTAGGTTGGACACAACATCACTAGATGACACAAAATTTCAGCTTTGCTGTGATCTTATGGAACCACAGGTGCATGGAGGTAGCCCACTGGTTTCTCAAAATTGCAGCACACAGCTATGTGTGTGTTAAAATTCTGCTTAAATTATAGAGTGAACAAAAGAAGGAAGACTCACCTGACGAGTATTGGCAAAGGAAAATGGTTTAGGAAAGCATGGTATGTGCATATATATTTATGCTGAAGGTGCCAGTCAATTAAAGTCTTGGTACATCATGGTGAGAAAGCTGAGCATCTCTTTGGCACATGACAAAGGCAGAGGTAGATATGGATGGCTTAACAAGGCACTGGATATGAATGCTGCTTGCCACCATTGTTCTCAGGATCCCAGATCTATCCTCCCACTGAATACTATGTCCAAGGTAGAACATATATAATGTAATATTAAACGGATTTTAAAAATGAAAAATACAACACAGGTGAATTAGAAGCACTGAGGCCAATTTTGCATTGAGAAGTTGCATCATAGCTGGTGGCTCTAGAGAACTGGCACAAAAAAAAAAAAATCATTGTGAAAGAAAAATAATGTAATAATGTAATCTCATGTTTAAAATCATTCCTACTAAATCCCCAGTACAAAAAATAAATCTTATTTATATATGCAAGAACTTATTTTCTTTAATTCTTTTTAATTTTTTAAATGTGTAGGGCTGGCCAAATAGCTCAGCAGATGAAAGTGCCTGAAAGAAGGTGCAGGGGCCAGGGGTTCATTCCTGGGCCTGCCGTGCCGGCTCCCACCATGGGCATGCTGAGATGGCAATTGAGACTGGGCCTAGTGGCGTGCGCCTGAAATTCCAGCTCTTGGGAGGGTATAAACAGGCAAATCACTGAGTCTGATCTAATAGTGAGACCCTGAACACCCTGTAGACCCTTCCCTAAAATACGTACATACATACATACATACTACTACTACTACTACTACTACTACTATAATAGCAGCAATAATTTAAAATGCCTATTTGACAAAAATTCAAAATAAATATGCGACTAACAATAATGAGGAAGGTGAAAAAAGATATGAATGACTCAAAATAAACTAGATATTAATTTAATCAAATATAGACAAAGCAACATGCACAACTTGGAGTATAAAAGCACACAAATAAAGATTAAAAATTATATGTGTAAAATAATTGATAAATCTTATAATAAATAAAAATAAGCAAAATAATTACTAAATTGACAGGAAAAATCAGTAAGTAATATGCCTACTAAAACATCCAACTAGATAAGTCATATTCAGAAAATGTGTCTTTATTTCTCCTTACTGAAACATAAAATCTGACATTCACAACTCTTGAAGAGGAGGTTTATTTTGACTTATATTTCAGCCCATGGTCAAAACTGGCCCTCAAAAGAAATGACATGGCAGAGGCATATCATTGTAAATACAAAGCTACCCACTTCCACACATTCTAGGAGACTCAAGGGAGCAGACAGAAAGGAAGAGAAACCCTTCTAGGTCAAGCTAATAGGGCCCCAGCTCTTCAAAGTATGTCCCTCCTTCTAGCAGCAAATGAGCTCTAATGGCCCCCACAACTCAATCACCTCTCAAACTCCAGACTTTGGGGGACATTTGACATCTAAACCACAACAAAATATATAGTTTTAAATGCATAGTTCAAAATAAAAGTATAATGAGGAATGTACTAGAAGACACCATGTAAGAAAAAGTGGAGAATGAAGTATGGAGGTAAATATTATGAAAAATTATAAAAACAATGAATATTTTCTACATAAGTAATTGACATCTAGATAATATAGTAGTACAAAATAGATCTAATACTTGAATAAATGTTTGAGAATTTTCCAAAACTTGTGAAATAAATGAAATAAGAAATTATAATGTACCTAAGAACCCCAAGGGGATATTACAAAGAAGCTCATCCAATACATACAAAGTTATTTAATCTCACATCTTTTTTATCCATTTCTCAGTTGATAGGCATGTGGGCTTGTTTCCAAGATTTGGCTATGACAAATTGTGCTGCTGCAAACATGGTACACATATATCACAGAGGTATGATGTTTTCAGTTCTTTTGAAATGGCTTGAATGGGACCTCCAATCCTAGCTTTTTGAGGAATCGCCACACTGATTTCAACATTAAGAGTAATTAGGGCCTACAAACCTATGAGGCAAAGATAGATTATTCAAAAGAAAAGAGAACCAGAGACTTGGAATAATTTTTCCAAAAGAAAATATTCTAGTTAGAATAAAAAAATCTTATGACCTTCCTTAGTAATCAGAAAAATGAAAATATCATAAGCATCAGAATTATCACACGATGTATCACACTGATTAAAATTTACAAAATGGATTTAAAAAGTCTATTTGGAAGAAAATCAAACAAGAACTCTTATATACTGGTAATGAGAATATAAACTGATACCACAGCCCTTCAAATCATCTGGTTTTGTATTTGAGAACATTATTTATCACAACAGTTCTGTCCTGAGATATTTTTAAAAGATTGTGAGGTAAATATTTTTAGAATGCCAAGAATGTATTTGCTCTTTCACTGTACTTAGCTCATGAGTAGAAGTAGAGTTTTCCAGCAACTACATGATGAGTGACATTTCCACAGAGTGAATACAGAGCAGTTGTGAGACTCGAACTATTCTCAACAGACATAAAAATAATAATTGGGGCTTAACAAAATGTGACACAATACTAAGAATGTGAAATGGATATCAATATTGAAATTAAAACATAAGCATTAAGTTCAGTACATACAATTGAAAGAAAATTTTTGATTATTAAATATTTTTGAAATATAAATGAGTTCTGTGCAGAGACATTTTTGGAATGGCCAAGATATGAATATAATTGATTACCTTTCAGAGATGAATGAGTAATCAATCAAAGTATCTATCAACAGATGAAAAGATGAAGAAAATGTGTTGCATATATGAAACAAACTATTGTTCAACCACAAAAAATAATGAGATCTTGTCAACATGGATGAAACTGTAGCTCACCACTTTAAATGAAATAAGCCAGTCACAGAAAGACAAACATTTCATGACCGCACTGAAATGTACAATTTGAGAAAAGCTGACCTCATAGAAGACGGCAGAAGCATGCTGGCTAGCAGAAGTGTAGAGAGTACAGGAGAGGGAGGGGGAAGGTTAGCCAATGGGTATTATGATATATTAGGAGCAATTAGAAAGAAAAAAATGGCAATTACAGAAGGTATAAAGAAACATAAACAAAAGATTTTTTTTTTTTTTTTTTTGGTGGAACCGGGGATTGAACTCAGATCCTTGCGTTTGCCAGTCAAGCGCTTATCCTACTGAGCCATCTCCCCGGCCCAACAAAAGTTTTATATTGCTATTTCTACAAAATATTTTTGGCTATAGTTGGATAGTTTTAAATAATCTGCTACTACAACTGTTAGTGCTTTGTGTATTTTCCTGAATATTATTCATTTTTAAGAAAAAAATCATTAGCATCAGAATAAGGATTGCCTTATCACCTGAGAGACAAGAAGAAATATTCAAAACCAAAATATGTTACCATTAAAGACAATGGACATGGTAATTACAGTTTTTTCTTTTACCTTTTTCTTTTACATATCACTATACTCATTTATAGAGTATTATAACTTAACACAGGTACTCAATATGTAAGGATCAAAGCAAGTTAATTAACATTTCTATCTGTATTGGAAACCTTGGAATTCTTCCTTCTAGGTTTTTGAAAGTAAATGCACAATAAATTATTATGAACTACAGTCACCACACTGTGCTGTACAATATTAAGATTAATTCCTCTTGTGTAACTATGTTTTAGTACAACTTAGAACACTTTTCTCAGTTACCATAAATCAGTGTCATGCTTAGAGTTTAATAACAAACTTTGGGAGAATTAAATCAAAAACATCCATCCCATTCATAAGCACAGAAGTAAAGTCAACTAATTAAAACTAAATGTAACAAGGAAGTGAATAATCTGTAGATGAAAAAGTAAAGTTATTGATGAAAGAAATTAAAGCAGGCACAAAAAATATAAAGATACCCTGTATTCATGGATGGAAAAATTTAATATATTTAAAATCTCTGCATTGCCCAAAGCAAAGTAGAGGCTTAAGGTAACCACCATCTGAGTGCCACAAACATTACTCACAGAAATAGAAAAAAAATCTTAAAATATATGGAACTACATAAGACACTTTATAGCTTACACAATCCTGAAAAGGAATAAATAATCAAACAAAAAATAACTGTTAACATCACATACCTGAAATCAAAATATACTACAAAATACAGTAACTAAAATAGCAATTTATTAACATAAGCATTGGTATATTGGTCACCCTTTACTTATACATAATCATGGAATCAGAGCATTTATACTTCAAAATGTTGCAAAAGTCCAAGTTGACTTTCCTAGACTTTAACTGTCTCAAGAAATTGTTGAGGAGCAACTCTGTCTGTCACTAGAGGCACTAATGCAATTTAAGTCCACTGCTTTCTTGTCAAACATATTGCTCTCCCAAGCCAGTCATTTTATGTCTAAAAACTATTATTTTTTGCAAGTTAAACTATCACCATTACCAAATTAATATTATTAGAAAGGATAGACACAAAGCTGCCATCTACTCTTTTAAACCCTGTCTCTAAGTCTATAAATCCTCCAACAATGTAAGATATTATCACAATACACACCATTTAAGCTTACAAATAAAAGAAGAATCACAATTGTTCTATTGGTCCTATTTTTAAAAGTGAAACTCTGAATAGAATGAATTAAAATGGCAGCCTGAAGTCACACAGCTAAGTAGTATAGCTTAAATCTGGAAAATGATATACAGATTAGTCAGTTTTATCTACCCCTTGGTCATATTGAGAATGTAAGGTAACACAATTTATTCAAGTCTTAATTTATTTTTAAAATGTATGTTTATCTAGTGTTCTATGAGGAATAGTGAATTTCATCAAAGTAAAATCTGGAAGAGAGCTTATCCATTATTAATAAATCTAATACTTTATCATTGATTGGAAAGATATTGCATCTTTAAATCAAATTTATGAAAAATTCAATCCATATAAACACTGAGCATTTTAAATGAAAATGTATTAAAAATAAAGTAGTTAAGAGAACTTCTTAAACCCTAATTCAGTTAGGGAAAACAGCAATAGCTTCATGACAGGGATTACCCTAGATACTGATTAAAACTGCTAAAAAAGACAAAAGCTCCTGTCTTTGTAAGCTTATATTCTAATTAGCGAATGAGGTATTTCGCAAGAAACATAGGCAAAACCAAAGACACAAATAAACTTGACAAACACAAAGTGAATAAATGGATAGGATGCTGAGATTTCTTCAACTACATTGGGAATAGCCCTGCATTAGGAAATGATTTTTATTTATCTTTGTTCATATACCTAAATGGAGCTGAGTTTTAAATCAACAGGATTATCAAGCATAGTTTGATAAAAGAGGGTTTTCATTTTTTCTCCCCTTTTTAAAAATATTAAATTAAATTTTATAGTTTTAGGTATTTCTACTGCTAGTTCTTTAAAGTGGTGTCAACTTTAAATACTCTGATTCTCTATGTCTTATTAACCTGGATCTCATTAATCAGAGAAGATAAAAAGATTTAATAGAAAGTAGAAGGAAGTGCTACATTATTGATCAGTTTAAATATCCTTCTTTCTTAGCAGAAAGTGTTCATTGTAATTTAGAGACTATGTGATGGAATATTTCAGCTTGTCAGATAATGAATCCAATTAACTTGTGAAGGCTAATTTCTTACAGTGGTGTTTTAAAACACATGACTCTTTGTATCTTGGTGCAAAATACAACTGTAACTGAGGTTTATTGTTACAAAACTGTTAAGTACTATATACCAACACTCATTTGGTGAAAATATAATTATTTTTGAAAGATAATTTTTTCATTGTTCTAAAGTTAACATTTTCCACCCTGTGTTTGAATTATCACAATGTTTCCAATTTTTGACTTATTTCTGAAACTGGATTTAGAAATATTATATGTTGTTCTATAGATTTTAAAAGGAATCTTATAA
>NW_004524585.1:3516872-3518107 GCF_000260255.1 Octodon degus | reverse complement strand
TTAAGGATGTAGAGAAATATGAATTGCCTCTATATAAAATTGAAATTATTTTAGGTACCATTTATAACTTTTATGTACAGTTAATTCATATGTTTTACTATAATGAATGAATGAGTGACACTTGGTTAGTTTTAACACACAGAACATTGACATGGGTTCAGTAATGTTTCTATGGAACATTATTCAATATGGGACTATAAACTGTATAATACATACAGAACAATGAAGTACCTTCTCTATCTCTATCTTTCATGACTACTGTAAAAGAACCTAATAAAGACATAAAATGAGAGTAAATTCTTTAGACTGATTTGCCAGATTGTTCTTTCAGTTCAGAACCAAAATAGCATGATATTTCTAGAATCAGTCAAAAATAGAACTTTTTTCTCACTGAAAATAAACAAAAATCATGCACTGTATAGACTTGCTGCTGACTTTCCAACATGAATTTGTTTCATACATATATATCTTTTATCAGACTTAGATAGGAAATTATCAATATAGAAGGTATCAAAATAGACCAGGAAAAAATGTACTGATCTATTGCTCAAAATAAATTACTGAAAACAGTATTATGACTTCACAGATTTTTGAGTGAAGGACTTATGTGTGGCGTAGAGTGTGGTTCTGGCTCTCAATCATTTTGAGGGTACAGCTGAGGCATCAACCAGAGTTACAGTTATCTTATGCTTCAACTGAGAGAAGATATAATTTCTAAACCCACAACCTGACGTAAAGATGTCTCTATTATTGTTTGGAAATATTTCCTTGTTACATTGACCTCTCTGTTGGGCTGCTCACAAAACTGTATTTGCTTCAAGAAAAAGTGATAACACTTCAGGGCTAGGGTTGTTAAAAACCATCTGTAGGCACTATGCACTGCTAACATATACTAATAAAACATAAAAAATTAGAAGATAATAAAAGAAAGCTATCTTAGAGACTGCCTGTTACTAATAACAATTTAAAACACAGACAGCAGTAATTTTGTATCTGCACCAACATGTTTAATTAATGTTTCTACAGACATCTAAGTATCCATTAGCTCTGTGAAGTGAGTATATAAAGTTAACCATGACAATATCAATTTTATAGCATTCAGGGTTCCTTAAGAAATGGAACTGGAGGGTCGGGGAAATGGCTCAGTGGAATAAGTGCTTCCCTGGCAAGCGCAAGGGCCTGAGTTCAATCCCCGGTTCTGAAAAAAAAAAAAGAAAAGAAATGGAACTGGTAGG
>NW_004524585.1:3506268-3516772 GCF_000260255.1 Octodon degus | reverse complement strand
AGAGAGAGAGAGAGAGAGAGAGAGAGAGAGACAGACAGACAGACAGACAGACAGACAGACAGAGACAGAGAGACAGAGACAGAGAGAAATTGATAAAGATTGAGTTTATGATGCATAAACTCTTAGAGTTATGAAAGCTGAGAAGTCACATGATTTACCCTGCTACCAGTGTCAAGCTGGAGGTACAGAAGAGCTGGTGGTACAGTGCCAATTCAACCCCAAAGACCTGAGAACTGGGGGAGCCAGTGATGGAAGTCCCAGCGTAATTGTGCAAAGCTACTAATGTCTGAGGACAGGAAAGGATAGGTATCCCACTCTAGAAAGAATACTTCCTCCTGTCTTTTTGTTCTATTTGATCCCTTAATACATTGTAAGATGCCCACTTACTCTGGAGAGTTTCCTACAGAGTCTACATATTGAAATATAAATCCCTTCAAGAAACTTCCTCACCAACATACTTAATGTTTATGTTTTTACAGATATCTAGCTGTCTGTTTTCGCAGTCAACTAAGTACATAAAAGAAGTCACCACAGTTATGTTCAGGAAGGTTTTTCATGTGCATCAACCCACTCAGTTTCTCCAATCTAATATTACTAATAGTTGACTCTCATTTTATAGAAGACATAGCTTTGAGAAGAATATAGAAGTTTGATATCATATGAAACAGCAATAGAATTAACAGACAATGCAGGCATGACTTCAGAGGCAGAGCAAGTAAGCTGTATAGTAGCCATGCATGATCCTGGATAATGTGACCTGGTACTACTTCCATGGGAAATAAAACCAAAGAGGTGTAAATATATATTGCTCTACTGGGGAAAAAGTGCAGAGGAAGACACTAAAGAGAAGGACCACCCAAGCCTAGGTTGAAAGATTCTGTGAATTAAACTGGGTGGGCTGGTATAAATTTGTAATCCCAGTACTCTGGGAGGCTGAGGAAGGAGGATCCAAGGTGCCGGCTATCCTGTCTCAAAAAAGGAAAACTTGATCTGGGGATGTGGGGATGTGGAGATGAACCTTATTGCAAAGTCTCTGTTTACAATTCCTAGTGGAAAAACTCCTCATACATTATTGACTAATTTTTTTTAATGCAGCACCATATGGTGACACTATAATAAAGTCCACAATAAAGGATAGTACTATGGTTATTCAGACAAAACAAAAACATTGAAAAAATACACCATCTCCTAGAAGAATATAGTTATTTCTGTTCAAAAAATAAAAACAAATAAGTTACAATCAATTAACCAGAAAATGAAAATAACTTCACAGAATATTCATATTTTGAGTTTAGTCAACTGAAAATTTAGTATTATATGCAAACAGAAATCATGTATATTTATGAGATACATAAATTAGGGCTGGTGATATAGCTCAGTGGCATAAGCGCCTACTTACAAGCGAAAGGTATTGCCTTCTATTCTTAGCACCAAAAAAAGAAAAGAAAATGAGGAAAATACACATAAATTGTAACAAAATATTAATGAAAATGATGGTAATGTGAGTAATGAGCAAGTAGATATCAAATAGCAAGATAAATTTAAACATAATTATGATGAAATAATATCCAAAAGTTTAAAATATGGATATTTTAAAAGACGGTAAATGTGCAAATTTAAAAAAATAAATTAATATAAGAAATAATGTAGTAAAATATTTTTAAGAGGAAAATAATGCAGCAAGAAGACTAAAAGGAAAAATTTAGTCAAAATGATTAGTTGAAAGGAATATGCAAGGCCAGGGACATAGCTCAGCAACACAGCACCTGCCTCGCAAATGCAAGGTCTTGAGTTCAATTCCTAGTACAGAAAAGAGAATATACAATCCCAAGCCAAAATAAACTGAAAACATTATATGTATATATAATAATACAAAGGTATATATATATATATATATATATATGATTTCAACAATGAAAAGAAACCTACTTATACTAATGTTGAGAATTTTTATCATACCTATCTCATAATTTATGAAGGATAAAAACAAAATCAGTAACACAAGATAAGAAATAAGCCTGTTAAAATACTGAATTAAGTCACACACATAATATATTGCACCAAAAGAGAGCAAGAATTCATCCTTGCTTTTCCAAATTTTCCTCAAACATTTTCTGATCTCACTATACTTCACTTTCAAGAATTTTATATGTTTAAATTATAGATTATTCTCCATCCATACTGGAACTGAAATAAATGGACAGTTCTCAAATAACTTGCAGTTAATCAATATACTTCAAACATAAATATCAAAAACTCAAAATTGAGTAAAACACATTTTATGCTCAGGTACAAAATATTAGATGCTAGATTCTATTGTATTGGCTTTTTTTGTTAGATGGAGTAAAATTGTTATGGGAAAGAAAATAACTCTTAACATTTAAAAAGATGAAAGCTTGAAAAGTAATTGGCAAAATATTCTATGGTAGAAGAGAAAATAGTCTCAATCACAATGATGTACAAAGAATCTTTTTTAATGGCCATAAAATTTTAGCTAGAAATTTAAGGTGGTCTCCGGTATAAGACACATTATGTTCATCTGCAGTCAACTTAGGTCCTGCACTGGTATGCTGCTATAAGCTGGCGTAGTCTTGAATATCTGATACCTTCTATCACTCACCTGTTGAGTTAATAAGAATTACTAGATGTGTTCAGTGGAGTGCTTCTCCTTCATATGTCTTCAGTTATTTTGCATGAATTCTATCTAGCATGGTTGCAGGACTTTTTACATGGCAGTTCCATGACCCAAGAGTCAATTTTCCTAATATTTGGGTCTCAAACATGGCATGATGTATTATATTGTATTGTTTTTGTTTTGGTTTTGTGTCACAATATGTCAATGTAAAGCAAGAAAAAGTAGATAACATCTCTTATTGGGCAGAGTGACAAAATAACAAGCCATGGGTATAGTTCAGTGTTAGAATCTATGCTTATCATGAGTAAGACCATCCTTTCAATCCCAGCAAACATACACATTTTCACATACACATGCACACACACACACACACAAAGGAACAAAAAGGGAAGAAGCCACTAGAACTATCTTTGCAACAACCTATCATAGCCTCAAGGATAGCTAGTGCTTAACTTGTAACCTATCTGAACTGAAACAGTGCTGCTGGGTGTGGGAGGCCCATCTGAAGACTGTTGCCAGTAGCATAAGGGAACTGAAGAAGAAGAAAAGCTGTTAGGGAGCTGTTGGTTCTTCTGGGTGGTTGGTTCTCATGAGGAGTTTGTCATGCTGGCTTTCCTGATGCGCTCAGCTGTTCCCAATGTTAGAGGAGTTCATGACCTGTTGTTGCTGAGAATGGCTGCAGTTCACTTTGGGGGAGCTCTCGTCTTTTGAGCATCGCTTCCTGGCATCAGAGGAGAAAATGGTACACTGTTCAGTCTCCTGGAGAACATTGTCTGGCGGATTTTCCTGATAAAGACTCTGCTGTTCTCATTATCAGAGGATCTCAGGACCTCCCTGTCTCTTGAGTATTGCTGTGGCACTTTTCAGGGACGCTCTGGTCCTCACTGTGACTGCTGCTTTCTGGCTGCAGTGGTGGCCCCTCAGCCTGCTAGCACAGATCTTTCCTTTCATTGGCACAGACTTTCTAGTTTCCACTACTGACCTTTAAACATTCACAGTGCAAGTCCTTGAAACAGGCCTGCATGGGACACTGTTGCAGGCTCTTGGTCTCTAGTTGGATTGGTGGGGGAAAGCATTGTTATGGGCTCTAGGTCTTCAGCTGGACTCAGGCAGAACATTGCAATGGGATCCAGGCCCTCATCTTGGCTCTTTTGGTCTTCAGTATGTAGAAAGTTTTACTGCACTGTCTTCTTAATTTGATTATTTGGGTGACTACTATTAAGTAATGTTACAGTTTAAGTGCCCTGTATTTTGTTACTCCATTGTAAACTCTGGCTACAACACTCAGCCATAATGGTAACGTTAGTGTACTCAGGGTTTTTGAAAAACTAATTGAAACAGATAAAAATCATCCCAGCACAATCCAGAAGAATTTACTTCTGCACTTACCTACCAGTTGGCCATGTCACATCTAGAGAACTCAGCCAAGTTTAGGCAAACTTAGCACAAATCAGTACCAGCCTTCATTTGTGCTCGTAACATCAACAAACTGGCATTGGTTAATACTTTCCCTTTGCAATTGTTTCTTGAACAGCATTGCTATCAAACTAGATAGCAAATGCAAAATACACTAAAAAATGTATTCTAATTTTATAGGGCTTGGGAGGACTAGATACACATAATGCAAAGTAGAGTAAATAAAATAGAAATAAATTTTCTGGCCAGTGCAGATATATAACTAGACAAAACACTATTCATTTTTTATTTTGAAGTAAAGCTTGGGTTTGCTACCTGCAAGCAGTTAAGAAACAAAAGTGGAATATACTCTCAGAACTCCCAAGTATAGGTCTGGACCAGAAGGCTGTGAAATATCTATATCTAGTAGCAGGTTTACGTTACTCTCTAGATTATGTAATTATTTCCAATCTGTTCTTCCTAAGGGTTCCATTAAATCCAATAAACTTTTACAGCTTGATCTCAGGAGTACTATGTGTAATTAAGAGTCTGTTGCAGACTTCAGAAAGCAAGAAGACATTGATAGAGAGGCATCCATTCTCCAACTGTGGCAAAAAAAATAAAGCAGTGATCACTGACGCAGAGTCAATTAATATTTAGAGATAAAAGCAACAAATAAAGTTAAAGGAGTTTGAGTGACTGCTTGTGGATCTAAGTTACGGGTGACTGTTAAAGCAATATTAGGAAATAGTTTTAGTTTTCACAAAATTAAACTTTGGGACTTAATTTCCTATTCATAGTTTATGAACTTTTGCATACTAATTTCACACTGAAGGGATATCTAGAAGCATATTTTTGCAAAATTAGCTGATTGATCAGATTAAGTAGATTTTACAAAATAAAGGTTACTTCCAAGATAAGGCTCCTACATTTTAAAATGTTATAATATCTAACAATATAAATATTAAATAGAATGCCAACTATTATGAATCATATTGAGAATGTTAAGCATATTCTGGAAAAAAAGATTGTTTTATGTTAAGTAGTCAGATTACTTATATTTTTATAGTTCAGAAAACTAAAAGATAGTATTTAAAGAGATGAAAAGGAACTTTTTACTGTTGTTGTATCAGTTTATTATCAACTTCTTAGAAACTCAGAAGTAGAATGATATAATGCCCACGTATTTATCACAGAATGTGAAAAGTGACCAATCTCCATTTAATCACCTCCAATTATTAGTACAATTACACACTTTGTGTTTTGAAACTAATTGTCAACATATCACCCATAAATGTTTCTTATTACTTTCTGATATGGAAGTCCTTTATGTTTACTATAATTCTGGTATACAACTATGAATTACAATTAAAAAACCTCATAATATCAAGAGCAATACCATAGTTCTATATCTTTATATATTTCAAAGTATATTTTCTGTAAGCTTAAATGAGGTTCTGAAGAAAGTAATATTTTTAGCTTCTCTCTTGTATTCTTTTATATCTTTCTTCTTTACTTTTATTTTTATTTATGTATTTTTTAAAATTGTATTTGATTGTTACAAGGTCTCACTACGCAGCTTAGACTTGGTGTTATCCTCCTGTTTTCAGCCTCCCTAGGGCTGGGATTACAGGTGTGTGCCACTATGCCTGAACCCTGGCCTGATCAGCATGCCCTGGGGCTGGGGCTGGCGTGGCATGTGGTGCCAGGGATTGAAACACGGTCCCTGTGCTTGCCTAAGCTTGCCTAAACAGGTGCTCTAGTCTGCTGAGCTGTCTTGCCAACCCTGTTTTTCTTCTTGACTCATCTCAAACTACTGATATATTAAAGAAAATAGAAAATCTGCCATAGCTAATGCTCCTAGTATCACTTTGCTGATTTCTAATGGAGTCCTTTATCACTGCTTTATCCACTTTCTTGCAAGCTGGTAATTAAGTCAAGATGCTTAAATATTATCAAGTTCAGTTTGGGGGAGAGGGTATCTTACAGGTGCTATTTTGTCATTCTTGTTGCAGCACACCAGCACATGCCAATGTTAGTATGACTCAAAACAGGAGATGATGTAGCTAAGTAACTCCAAGTAGTTTGGACTCATCTTTACTATAAATTTATCATTAATCATGCATGAAATGTCTTGAGCAACACAGATCTATAGTACTTACATGAAGGTTAAAATTACAATTTTCTAAAAACATCCTTCTGTTTCTGCAATTACTTGGTAAAACTATAAATATCTTAAGTTGTTTTTTCATGGTTCTATCGGAACATGATAATTTATGTTAATATAGTTTAAAGAAGCCTAAATTACACAGCAAGACCCGAGATACTGCTGTCCCATGCTACAGAGTTGGAAGACAGGCGGGGGAGCTGCCACGTCCAGGAAGATCTGCTCTGTACTTCTAGGAAAGGCCACCAGGCCTGGGGGGAGGAGTAGGGAGGTGCATGTTGTCAGTTTAATGGTTCCAGCCTCTCTGGCACTGCCCCTCAAGCACCACCCTGATCCTCTGGCCCCACCCCTCGAGCCACATGCTGCTCCTAAAGCCATGACAGTGACAACTAGATATGTACCATAACAGCCCTCTTCCTCTTTTTCACAGCTATTGAAAATATCCCAGAGTTTCTGATATTGGGACCTGTCTAATTCTACATACCACCCAAAGTCACTACCTTCAAATATCAAGATATGAATTTGGGAATTTAGTTTGTAAAAAATGAAACTCAGAGGACAAATTCAAACTACAGCAATGAAAAATAACTTCTCGCTTTTTGTCCCATGGATTAGTTGTTATTCCACCCAGCAAAGGTTGTACATAACTACAGGACCTGTCCTTTTTATTTTTTTGTTTACTGAGACTTTTTAAAATTATTTTTTTTTCATTTGGTGACGGAAGTGGTCCAAGGGAGTAAGGAAGAGGGTTGAGGAGGTGAAGGAGAAACAAGAGGAATAAGGTTATGCCGTGTATAGGAACCTAGTAATTCCAATCAATGCAGACAATCCTCTTTTATATTACATTGACTTGATTAGCTTTCTGGAACCCAGCTGAGAAATTCTTTTACACGTACAATAATCATAAAATAAATGTAAAGGGACACATCCCAGCAATTTACCTTTAATGACAGTTAAATTAACCTTACAAATAAAGTCACACTGTGAATATTCAGATGATATCCTACAAGCAAGTCCACAAAACCAAGAATGAAAGAGGGAATAATATATTTATAAAGATCAAAATAAATAGGTCATTGCATTCAGTTAGTTATTCAACAGAAAGGACTTGGTTATAGCTTATTTTGTAACAGTAAAGATTATTTTGCTATATATTGTAAGACTATATTATTTTATATTTTATTATGTTTTTAGGTCAAACTTTACCAGATATAGCTCATAAAAGCAAATGTGAAGCTGTAGGTAGAGAAAGAAGAAAAGAAAATATATGATACACAAATGAAATAGTAATTAGACCTCACTGCATTTTTAGAACTAAAATAGATTTTAAAATATGGTGTAAAGGAAATGAATATTCTCTTTTCGAAAAAAGAAGAAAATATTGCATACTGTCAAAGTTTTTAAAAAGCATTACACTTTAATAATTCAGTAGATGTAAGAAAAATGATAAATTAAAACTAAAAATGAACTTAAAATTTGCATTCAGCATTTACAAGACAAATATATAAAAACAGCTGATGAGCAATCACTCTTGCTATAATGGTAATTGTAGGTATGTATAACTGAAAAACCAGAAAATATTCAATAAAAATTTGGATTTGCTTTTCTTCAAGACTTACTTTTACAAAGGATTGTTCTACAATCTCATTTGTTTCAATAAATCTTCATAAAATGACAAAGCATAAAAATAATTTCTTGTATGTAGGTGGTGAATAGTAATGACTGTATAGCTCAGTATACAGCAAGTTATAACAAAATATTAGAGCTCTCCCTTGATAGTTACCTTTAAGCACATCTGTTTATTATAGATACATTACTTTCAAATGAAGATTAGAAGAAACTCCTAAACTGTTTTATTGCTATTTTATCTTTTCTCCCACTAAAATGAATAATATATATATATATATATATATATATATATATTAAAGCATGAAAAATACTTACTTGCAATAATGTCTATAGAACTTTTTTAAATACTAATTTTTTTAATTTTCAAAATTATGGTGAAGATTTCAGAAAAGGGGATATCTTGTCACCTGTTTTCTATACTGTTTGATAAACAAAGATATATATTAAATCTAGGCAGTATAATATGTAAAATACATACATTTTATACATGTAAGCACATACATATTTATGTATATACGCATGCACAATTTTTCTTCTTCATTTTTGTGACAGTGTCCTTGCCACCTGTATTGGCCTGAAAATTGTGATTGGCCTTTTTAGCCAGGGATCTAGAATTCTGGACATCTGCCAATACACTCAAGTATTCTCAGCTATATTTTTATGTGGTTTACAAAGTGGATATTTTTCACCCACCTAATATTCACATAGCTATTTCTTTCTCAGATTGTGTTACATTCTTCTCAAACCTGCATCATTTTTGTTCATGTAGTTTATCTGCAGCTATGTTTAATATCTATTACTAATGTAAATAGCTACAAAAAATGGTGAATATAAACTAAATCAAACAATGCATTCATTTCTGGGCCAAAAAGTATGGTGTATATGGCATTTAATAAGTGATTTCAGATATCATTGATATCTGGAAGAGCAGATGCGAGCCCCTGTACAAATGAAGTTAATCACTTTCAACATGCAGTGAAACAAGATCAACATTAATACTCCAAAATTCTGGGGTTTCCACTGAATAGGCTTCTCATGTAAAGCTTTACACACTGCCCTCCCAGGGGCATGCTGCCTGGCCTCCCAGGCCTTCTGAAATCAGGTGGAAGCCTTCTTAACCTCAAACTACTGAATTATGCAAGCACCTAAAACCAGTGCCACGTGGATGATGCCAAGGTCTGTTGCCAATTGGCGCAGTAGCCAGGTTTCTTTCTCTCTTGGCTGTACAGGTTTAATGCCTGGATTGCTGAGCACTCTGACTCTAATTCTGAGGAATAAATTCTCTGTGCCAGTGCCATTATGGAACTTGATGTGGTTGATGCTATCATTCTGGAACATGGGGCTGTGTGACTTTTTCCCCAAGGCAAAGTTCCTGACCCTTGCAGTTCTGCGGCTGCAAAGAGTGGAGACCAGCTGTCACCTATGATACCCTCAGGTCATCTTTTCTATTCTCTTATTTCCTCTTGGCAATGGAGATCCTCTCAGCTCTATCTTTGTATCCCACAGCTTTATTGGAGTTTCCTTTCTGGCCAAATTCACAAGATTTTAAATCATTCTGTTGGGCTCTTTACTCTTGATTCTCAACATAAATCTGGTTAAAAGCCCCCAAGAACAGCCATGCCACTGCCTCAGTATTTGGCAGCTTTGAGATTTCTTTTGAAATATTAATTAGTCTGTGGCATTTAACCTCAGTCTCAGGCAAAGTCTCTGGACATGAGAAAAATGCAAACAAACTTTTTGGCAAGCCAAAGCACACATTATCTGGAGTCCAACAATGCAGTCTTTCTTCCTAGCAGAAACCTCCCCAACCTTGTTTTATAGGCAGGTTTTCTATTAGCCTTCTTGTCTTCTGAGTGCTGATCAGAATGTACCATACAGAGCAGCCAAAGCTGTTCCAGCGCTTCTCTTGGAGGTGACATCTTCAAACCCTTCCTATCTCTTTCCCATAATCTATTCCCAAAACCTTGCAATCTACATGGTTAGATTTAGCCATAGCAATGACCCCACTTCTCTGGTACCAAACTATGGCTCAGTTACTCTTCTTTCATTGCGGTGACAAATATCTGACACCCAAAATGAAGGTAGGAAAGGTTTATTTGCCTCGGTTGGTAGAGGTTTCAGTCCATACTCAGCTGTTCCAAGGCAGAGAAGCATATGACTGAGAGCAATCTTCATGTTGGCAGTAAAAAGCAGAGAGCAAAAGGGTAGAATAACCATGACAATGGCAGCAGAGAGCAAGTTTGTCTCCTTTAAGTTGTATTGAAGCTATCTTTCCCAGGCTGTGTAGTGCTCACACAAATAATTCCAGCAGCACTCACACCTATAATCCCAGTGGACCATGAGTTAATCACAAACTCTGGAAATCCACAACATGATTACATGAGGCTTTGGAGGGACAACTAGACACAAACCATAACAGATACAATTAAGAAAAACATAAAAATGTCACTGGTGCTATGATAACAAGCCCAGCAAATAAATACAATGACTGTTGTCTCAGTGATAAAATTTGACCTATTCCTTTAAACTTTTATTCACTTGAAATATGACCTTTCTATTACCTACAACTCCTAAGTATAATAATGAAAATAAGTATTCTATAATTTTAAGCTATATATAATATATACGCAATTGTTTCTCATTTTTCTCTTCTTAATTTCTTATATATTTATTTCTTT
>NW_004524585.1:3497247-3506168 GCF_000260255.1 Octodon degus | reverse complement strand
AATTCTATAAAATAAAATTAAAAATTTTAGGTCCTACCAAATAGCTTAGCAGATTAAAGCACCTACTTAGGCAGATGCAGGGGCTGGGAATTTGATCCCTTGGCCTGCCATGCTGGAGATTGAGATGGCGTGGTGGCATGTACCTGTAATCCTAGCACTCAGAGGCTATAAACACAAGGATTACTATGAGTATGATCTACCCAGTGAGACCTTGTATGCCCTTTACTCCCTTTCCTAAATACAAAAAATGAATAAATTAATTAATTAAAATTAAAAAAGTTTTTTATTCCATGACAGTTTCTACCTGGAACTAAGTGATTCATAGAAATCCATTATCTTCTCTTTTAGGAACAGATGCAAAATTGATATTTATTTATGTATTTATTTATTTATTTATTTATTTATTTGGTATTGCAGATCAAACTCATGATCTTGTACTTGCCAGGCAGGCCCATATGCTAAGCAGGTGCTTGTGCTGCTGATCTTTCTCCCTAGTCCCCAAATTTTTATTTTTGATTCTTCAACCTACTTAGCCTGCAAAGGAATAGAAAGGAAGCATAGCCAAATTTAAAAGAAAAAAAGAAAGAAACAAGGAATATATCCTGACAGAAAATATGAAGGTAAAATTTAGCAGATGATGTTTACCATTACAAAATAAAAAACATACATAAAATTTAAGGTGTTGTCCTATACTCACTTTACACGAGTGTATATTTCAGTGAAAAAACACTTTCGTAAATAATAAGAGCAGATAAATAATAGGAGGTAGAGAGATGTTTCTCAAATGGGAATGAGATAAAAAGATGGAGTGAGAAGAGAAGAGGAAAAAAATAGTTGAGATATTTACATGCACAAGCTCCCCACAGAAATATAAGCAATCATTATGCACTACAGGTAGGTCCAAAACAAATGAAGGCAATCAAGAGAAGACTGGAGGGGGAAGGAGGGAAGGGAAGATGAATGAAAAACTGGTATCATTATGTACATGTTCCAATGAGTCATATAGACATGTACTACAAACATATGCTAATAAATAACAAATAATAAAATGATATTGGAAAATTCAATCAAAAGAAAAATCTAGAGATCCAGTCCTAGCCCAGGCTCTGGTGAGTGTGTGAGAGAGCTTCCTGCTACCCTGTGCCGGCAGGACCTGCTGGTCCAAGCCGAGGTTCAGGGTGGGTGAGACCCTCTTCCACCCACGTGGACCCACCAACCACTCTGCAGCAGCCTCCCCCACCTGCTCACCAAGTGATAATTTCTGCCACTTTCTGGGGACCTCCAGATACAGCCCAGCTCAGGCCCTGTGAGTATGTGGGAGAGCTTCTTCTCCCCCCTACTCCACCTTATCACCTCCAGAGTCAGCTCAGGCCTGGCATACAAGGCTGGGGTGAAACCCTTCAGCTGAAATTCCTGCAGAGAGAGTAGGGGACAGAACCACCCAGCTAGTCCAGGAACAGAACATCTTGCCAGAGGGGAAAACAGGATCACTCCCAAAGGCAGCAGCAGGAAGGAGCTGAGCACAGCACACAGACCCAAGCCAGGCAAAGCAGGATAAATCCAAACTTCGTAGATCCACACCTGAATTTCAGTAGGTGCTAAGGTTATAACTGCACCAAAGCTCTACAACAAAGGTCAGAAGACAGTGCTGCACAAATGACAATGAGAAGGAACAAAATGCAATCTCAGACCCCAACCCAACCCATAAAAAGTGCAGAGGACACTAATAGAACAAATTGGGAATCGCAGCTGAAATCAATGAATCAACAGATTCAGAAATAATGAAACAACTATAGAAAGGGATAGAGGAACTCAGATTGAAAATGAAAAAAAAGATATCCCTGAATTCATAGCATTTGCAGTAAAGAATCAAATGCAGAAACATATGGCAGAAACTCAATGCCCATCCAGAACAAGTGCAGAGGAGACTAGATCAGCTCAAATGCATGAATTAATAGCATCGAAAGAAAAGAAGCAACATCAGAAAGTTATAGAGGAACTCAGAGTGGAATTCTTTTCTGAAATAAAAAAAAGAATTCTCGGAACTCATAGCATCTGAAGTATGAGTCATTTACAGAAACAAAGGGAGGAAACCCAATCTGAAGAAAACACTGCAGTAAAAGAATTAATAACTGGACTAAAGAAGACACTGATAAAAAAGAAGAGATTAGAAAAATGACAGATTCCTTGAATGAGCAATACAAGAAAGAAAAAGATCGCATGAAGCAGAGTCAAAGAGTTATAGAGGAACTTAAAATCTCAATCACAAGCTTGCAAAACCATTTAAGTGAAAGTGAAGACAGAGTTTCAGATCTTGAAGACACTGGTGCAGCTAATGAAAACGAAAGAAAGGATCTCTTAAAAACAACTAGGACGCAGGAAAAAATAATCCAATGCCTGCAAGATGATGCAAAGATAAAAAAAATGTGAGACTAATAGGCATCAATGAGAAAGAAGGAGTCAACACAAATGACATATAAAAAACATGGGCAGAAGTAATAGCAGAAAACTTCCCAAATATGAGGAAAAAATCTGACATTCAGGTGACTGAAGCATGCAGAACGTCAAGTAACCTCAACCCAATTAAAAACACACTGAGACATATAATAGTCAAGAACCCAGAAATTCACCTCAAGAACAATATACTGAAAATGGCTAGAGAAAATAAACAGATCACACTCAACGGAAAACCCATCAGAATTATGTCCAACTTCTCTTCACAAACCATGAAGGCAAGAAGAGCATGGAGCAGAGTACTTCAACTCCTCTATGAAAATAATTTCGGCCCAGAATACTATACCCTGCAAAACTCTCTTTCAAGTTTGATGGAGAAATGAAATACATCCATGACAAAGAACAACTAAAGAATTTCATGATGACAAAGCCAACCCTACATAAGCTCCTGAAAGATGTTCTAGAGAGGGACCAAAATGAACAGAACTCCATGAATGAGATAAGAAGCATGCAACTTAATAGGGCATGCAATTAAATACAGGAGAAAAAGGAGTAAATGACAACAGGTAAATAACATGTCAATCCTAAGTCAATACATCTCAATTATACCCATCAATATAAAAGGACTCAATTCACCAATTAAGAGAAATAGACTGGCACAGTGGATTAGGAAACAAAATCCAACACTACGCTGTATACAAGAAACACATTTAACTCATAAAGACATTCATAGGCTGAAAGTCAAAGGATGGAAATCAATACTACATCTCCCAGCAACTCAGAGAAATGCAGGGGTAGGAATCCTGTTCTCAGACAGTCTACTTCAAACCAAGAATGATCAAGTGAAATAAAGGTCACTATATACTGGTTAGGGGAAAAATTCAAGAGGAAGAGGTAACACTCATAAATTTGTATGCACCAAGCATGGGAGCACACAACTATATAAAGCAAATCTTAGTGGACATGAAAAATCTAATATCCAATACCACAATCTTAACAGGAAAACTTAACACCCTCTTATCCCAAAAAGAAAGGTCTACCAGACAAACAATTAGCAAAGAAATAACAGAACTGAACCAGAGTTTCAAACAAATGGTCTTGGTGGACATACACAGAGTGTTCCTCCTGAACACAGCTGAGTACATATTTTTCTGAGCTGCACATGAGTCATTTTCTAAAATCGACCACATACTGGTCCATAGGTAATCCTTAAGTATATGCAATAAAACAGAAATTGTCCCATGCATATTATCTGACCACTGGGCAATGAAACTGGAAATAAATGACAAAGAAACCAGAAAAACTCCCTAAATACATGAAAATAAATGCCACTTTACTCAGAAAAAAATGGGTCAAAGATGAAATTAAACAAGAAATTGAACAATATCTACAACTCAAATAAACTTCAAGCACAACTTATCGGAATTTATGGGATATGAAGAAAGCAGTTCTCAGAGAGAAATTCATAGCTGTGAACTCACACATTAGGAAAACAGAATGGGAACAAATAAACACCCTAATGCTGCACCTTCAAAAACTAGAAAGGGAAGAGCAAACCAAACTCAGAGCCCATAGAGGGGAAGAAATCATAAAGATTAGAGAAGAAATTAATTCAATTGAGACAAAGAAAACAGTTCACAGAATTAATGAAACAAAAAAATGGTTCTTTGAAAGATTTATGAAAATCGATAAGCCCCTAGCTAACCTCATCAAAAAGAGGAAAGAAAAAATTAAATACAAGCAATAAAGAATGAAAAGGGTGTAATTACCACAGACCTGGTGGAAATTCAGAAGATTATCAATAACTACTTCAAGAAAATTACTCTCACAGAATAGAAGACACAGAAGGAATGGACAGATTCCTAGAGAGGTACAAATTACCACAACTGAATTGACAAGATATAACCACTCTCAATGGCCCAATAACAGGCAATGAAAAACGAGCTGTAATAAAAAACCTAACGACAAAGAAAAGTCCAGGTCCTGGTGGATTCACAGCTGAACTATACAAGATATTTACAGAATATGTAGTCCCAATACTTCTCAAACTCTTCCATGAAATTGAAAAGGAGGCAATCCTCCAAAATCATTCCTGGAGGCAAGTATTATACTGATAGCAAAACCAGGGAAAGATGCAGCTAAGAAAGAGAGCTACAGGCGAATCTCCCTCATGAACATTGATGCCAAAATCCTCAATAAAATACTAGCAAACAGAATACAGCAAATCATCAAGAAAATCATACACCATGACCAGGTAGGATTCATCCCAGGGACGCTAGGATGGCTCAATATTTGAAAATCTATAAATTTAATACACTATATCAATAGAGAGAAAACTAAAAACCACATGATCAACTCCATTGATTCAGAAAAGATTTTTGACAATGGTCCAACACTCATTCATGTTCAAAGTCCCACAGAAAATCGGAATAGATGGCCTCTAGTACAATCTGGTAAAAACCATTTATGAAAACCCAACAGCTAACATAATCCTAAATGGGGAAAATCTGAAATCTTTTACTCATATAACTGGTACAAGACAAGGATGTCCTCTATCACCACTCCTATTCAATATAGTTCTGGAATCATTAGCTAAAGCCATTAGACTAAAGAAAAAAAATAAAAGAATAAGAATAGGTAAAGAAGAAGTTAAATTAACATTATTTGCAGATGACATGATACTTTACTTAGAAGACCCAAATAACTCTACCAAGAAGCTATTAAAATTAATACAGAAATTCAGCAGCATAGCAGGATACAAAGTCATTTCCCAAAATCAATAGCATTCCTCTACCCAGAAAACACACTAAGAGGGAAATTATAGAAAATATTCCTTTTATAATAGCATCAACGAAATGGAAATTGAATACTTTGGAATTCATCTAACTAAAGAAGTAAAAGATCTTTTCATAGAAAATTACAGTACTCTTAAAAAAGCGATTGTAGAGGATTTCAGAAAGTGGAAAGATATTCCATGCTCCTGGATAGGAACAACGAACATTGTGAAGATGGCCATACTCCCAAAATTGCTGTACAGATTTAAAGCAATCCCTATCAGATTACCACCAACATACCTCACAGAGCTAGAGACATCATTCCTAGAAATTATTTGGAAGCAGAAAAGACCTAGAACATCAAAGGCAATCCTGGGCAACAAAGACAAGGCAGGAGGCATTATAGTTCCTGACTTGAAATTATACTACAGGCTACTGTGATAAAATCAGCATGGCACTGGCAACAAAATAGACCTGAGTATCAATGGAATATTTTAAAGAAGCTTAAGACACTACAAACACACTCAGGCACCTCATCTTTGACTAAGGGGCCAAACATACTCACTAGAAGAAAGATAGCCTCTTTAAAAAATGGTGCTGGAAAATTGGATCTCTACATGCCGAAAACTCAAACTTGACCCAGGTCTATCACCATGCACTAAACTAAAGTCAAAATGTATTAAAGATCTAAACATTAAAGCAGAGACACTATGTCTCCTGGAAGAGAAAGTAGGAGGAACTCTTTAAGACACAGCGGTAGGCATAAAGTTTATGAACAAAAAGGAAATTGCATGGGAAACACTTGACAGAATTAACAACTGGGACTTGCTCTTACTGAGAAGTTTTTGCACGTCAAAAGAAATTACCAACAAAGTGAGAAGACAATCCACATATATGCAAAAAATCATGAGAAATAAGAACTTAGACAAAGGTCTGCTCTGTAGAATTTATAAAGAACTAAAAAACACTAGAGACCAAAAATTTAAAGACCCAGTCCAGAAATGGGCATCTGAGATGAACACATGCTTCTCAGAGGATGAAATTAAAGAAGCGAATAAATATATGAAAAAATACTCCACATCACTAGCCATCCATGAAATGCAAATCAAAACAACATTGAGATGTGATCTCACCCCAGAAAGGAAGGCTATAATAAAGAAATCAACCAACAACAAATGTTGGAAAGTCTGTGGGGAAAAAGGAACCCTTCTCCACTGCTGGTGGGAATGTAGACTGGTGCAACTGTTATGGAAATCAGTGTGGAGACTCCTTAGAAAAGTTGGACTGGAAATCCCCTTTAAACCAGCTATTCCTCTACTGGGAATTTTCACGAAGTTTCTGAAATCATATCATACTGATATATGTGTTCCTATGTTTATAGCAGCACAATTTGTGATAGCCAAATTTTTTTTTCAGAACCAGGGATTGAACTCGGGACCTTGTGCTTGCCAGTAAAGCACTTAACCTACTGAGCCATCTCCCTGGCCGATAGCCAAATCTTGGAAACAATCAAGATGCCCATCACCTGAGGAATGGATGAGAAAGATAAGGTATTTTTATACAATGGAGTATTACTCAGCTATAAAGAGTGACAAACTTGAAGACTTTATATTGAAGTGGATGCCACTTGAAGATATACTCATAAGTGAAATAAACCAGACACACATGTGTAAATATCATATAGTTTCACTAGTATAAGAACTCAAAAGAAGAAATACAAATAGAAAGGTATAATACAACTAAAATGAGAGCTACAACTTGAAGACTGGACAATGAAAAGAGAGCAGGGAGAAGAACTAGGAAATATGACAGGGGCAAACCATATACTTATATGTACAAGATGGGTAAGGTAATGTTCCTGAGAATCTTCAGAAGATTTTTGAGTCTAGCAGTTAAATTGAAAGATTCTCATCCTGACTAACTATCTATACCAACACCTGTGAACTAAGCAACTGTACCGAAGATGGCAATTTGTAATAGTAGGTTTATGATTGCAGTGCCTGTCATTCTTGTCTTCTGAATAGAGGCTGCTTGTCATGACATGCCAGTTGCTGCCATGCTGTCTCTTGGGTAGATGATTGTTCAAAAAGAAGGGGGTGGTAAATGAAGGCAGGAGACAGGAAAGGGAATGTTGTGGGACTGTCCTGCTACAATGTTGTATATGGTTAGATTTCTGGACTTATGTGTAAACACAAGAATTATCTAATTCTTTATGCCTATTTTTAAAATATGTTTTAATTTTTAAAATGCTTTTTCATCGTATTCTGTAGGGACTTAAAGTACAACATATCAATACTTGATGAAAAATACCTGTTCCATGTTTTGCCTAAAATGTTTGATATTCAGACAGGTAGTGAGCTTTAGCTTAACAGCCTAGGTTGTATGGTCATAACAATAAGTTTCTCTTTTGGAGGGTTATTAACCTACATTGGCAGACCAAAATTAGAGAAAAAGGAGGGCTGCAATGAAAGCCAACATTTTGGTCCTAGCCTTCCAAAGTCAATTAAGACTCAGGACATATGAGATCTTGTACTGTAACGTCATGTAACTCAGTAGTTTCCCAAATTTTCTGATCAAGGAGATTATGGGGCCAAAGCAGAATGTGATCGATGATGTAGATATGCCTAAGGAGAATCACATGGAGAGAAAACATTGTCTCAGACTTTCACAGAGAGCACATTGGCCAAGCAATGGTTGTAACTCATCCTCATGACTGACACTGAGAAAGGTTCTACAATCTAAGGTACAGGATCTCAGGATAAATCCTGAGAGGATTTCACTGACTTTATCAGATCTTAAAGCTACAACCCTTGTTGCATAGCTCTTGCTTTATCTTGGTCTTAACCATCCAGCAGAAAAGTATAAAAACGAAGTACAAGAAGTAACGCCATGTTGTTATGTTGACCTGTAGGGGACTTAGGTCAACAATTTCTGACACTGCCAGTCAAACGGAAGACCCAGTACTATTATGGATTATTAGACTCTTTTAGAATATTTTTGCTGATTTAACATACCTATTATTTTCAAATGACTGAACTAAACAAAAAGGGAAATATTTAAATGAATGTTCATTTTGTATCTGTGTATTTAAAATGGTTAGGATAGATATATAGTTACATTCTCTTAATGAATAGAATGATTTGTTCTTATGGTATTTGTAAATAGGAGATCATGTCTGCATCTTGTACAGCAAATATCCACTAGGAAGACAGTATGAAATGTGTTAATTATTGAAACTGTCCTACCAATTTGATTTGAAACTGTCTCATTGTTAATTGTTTGTCAATAAAAAAAGAAAAATCTCAAGTAGTCTGATTAAAAGAGCCAATTTCCTCATACATCTGGAAAATAGGTCTGAGGTTTCTTAAACTGTCTATGCAAAAATAAATTGTTATAAAGAGGTATGCAATAAAGGATTGAGACACATTGAGATTTTAAAACAATTGTTTTAAATAATAATGATGCACAAAGTGATAAATCCAGAGGTGATCAGTTTCAACATTAGTTTATTCAAAGATTTTTCCCTCCATACAATTGGGTTCATTATTTTTTTTTCTTTTTTTTTTTCAAAGTTTTATTGACAAACAGATAGCAATGAGACAGTTTCAAATCATATCGGAAGGACAGTTTCAACAAATAATACACTGCATATATTCTTCTTAGTGGTTAATTGCTGTACAAGATGCGGACTTG
>NW_004524585.1:3485832-3490807 GCF_000260255.1 Octodon degus | reverse complement strand
CTGGTCCCGCCTGCGCAGGGTAGCAGGAAACTCTCCGCACACTCACCGGACCTGGGCTAGGACTGGGTCTGGGGGCTCCCGGAACTCGGCCTGGGTTCATTATTAAATAGTCATAAGATAATTGTGGGAGGCAATAGATGGTGGCACCCAGAAGTTGCCCTTGAGTAAAAGAACTTTCTGCTATACCTCCCAAGGTTTTCCCCGAAATGCACCAGGCACATGTGTCATTGCTGTCCTGACTCATTCAGTAGAAACAGCAATGGAACAGGGCATGGCACTGACTGCAACATGAAAAAGAGAATAGGCAGAGGTTTTTTGCTAAGTCTCATAAGAATTAAACATGAAAGAAAACATTAAATATTGCCTTTTTATCTTCTGTATCTTTATTTATTTATTTGGTACAGGGTCTCCCTACACGGATCAGACTCATAATGATTCTCCTGTCTCTACCTCCCCAGCACTGAAATTACAGGCATGTGCTACACTTCCAGTTTCAGTGGCTTGCTTGGAGCGCCTGGGGTTCTGGTGCTGTCACAGCATGCTGTACCAGGGGATAGTACCTGGGTCCTTGCAGTTTCCATGCAGGTGCCTAAACCACTAAGCTATCTCCACAATCCCCCTCCCTTTTCTTGTGAAACATTTCATTTTGTTATCCATAATATATTTCAAGTCATGGATTTTTATGCTACTTAACATTTTATTTGGTATATGTGATTAAATTAGGTAAATCGTTATACGTTTTTCTGGTTTATAATTTTGATAATGAATGAAATAAATAATACACATTTTTTTCTTTAAAGTTAACTGTGCTCATAAATGACCAACCTCCCATTTGTGCAAGTTACCCCTTCACCCAGCCTTCAGTCCAAACCCAGTCAATCTTATATTATCTTTCTGCTGACATTTTCTCTCTGTTGTGATATTGAGCTGTTTTTGTTTCCCATGGGCTGTCTAGTGTCTTGCCCTAACTCCTTAGATCAGACTGCTAATTAATTCTACCAAGGAAATGAGGCTGAGAACTTTTATCTTTAACTATCATTTGTCACCTTATAAACTCAGCCCTGTGTGTCATTTTCCATGTGTTAGAATTCAACTCAAAATTTTCAGTTATAAATTGCAGAGAGCCAAGTCAAGTATTCATAAACTATAAATGTGACTCATAAGAACTGAATAATGCTGGAAAGTCAAGCACTAGTTTTACTATGTGCACAGGTTTATAATGTGGGCATTTGATTTCAGACTCTATTCATGTTTTTTTTTTCTCTCCTTTTTTGGCTAGTCTTTTTTATTTGTAAGTTGGGTAAAATATATTAGTGAAAGAAAACTTCCAGAGATGCAGTTTGATTGAACATGTATATGTCTTTCCTGAAGTACTACAGCCAAGATGGAATATGTGGGGACACATATCTCACACATTGAAACCTCTTGCCAGATTCCAAATTGATTGCTCTGTGTAGAAATACATCAACAAAGTTGGGAAGGATAAAGTGGAATTCGAAACATGAGCAATATTGTGTTAAATGTTATACACACAGATGTACACAGCTTGAGGAGACATGCTTAACAACTCCAAGTGCATTCCATGTCTAATACATAAAGGCTGATATGATATGAATATGTTTCTCAAAGTTAGAAGAATATAGGTATTACTCTCAAATGTAAGTTTTGAGAGCTATTATCTTTAAGAGATGATTAGTTTATGAGATTAGAACTCATGAACTCAAGAATAAATTTAAGCACTTTTCATAGATTGTGTCTAAGCTGTCTGCCCAAGGCTCATGTAGTCATGGAGTGGGCTTCTAGAGTTTGTGATTAATTCAAATCCAATGTTAAGATTATGGGTGTGAGTGCTACACCCTCTCAGGGGTAGACGGCCTGAATGTAATACAAGGAAGGGAAAGAAGCTTACTCTTTGCTGCTTATCCTCCCTTTTTCCTTTGCTGTTCTGTTGCCTTTGCTGTTCTCCATGAACTGCTGCCCTCTGACTTAGAGTCAGCTAATTATGCACTGAAAACTCCACAAACTGTAAGCTAAATGAACTTGTTCTTTCTTAACTTTGAGTTTCATGTATTTTGACCAGGAATGAGAGAAAAGTAACCAAGTCAGAATTTAGTACCAGGAGTTAGGTCTTGTTGTGACTATACCTAACCATGTAGTGCAAGAGCCTTTTAGAATGGCTTATTGAAAGATATAGGAAAAGTTTAGAGATGTCCCTTGAAATAGAAGTGCTGGAATGTCTTCAGCTGTTCTGAAGAAGAGGTTATGATCAGGCTCAGATAACCAGAAGGCTGATAGAAATACTGTTGCTAAAGACCAGGTTCAGAAGATTTCTCTGGGGAACAGGAATACATTGGTTGTGGGACTCAGATGATATGTATTATGGATTGGCAGAAAGTTTGTCAGCATTTTGCTCATGTCCAGAGACTTTTTGTATGACACTTAGATTAAGCATGGCAGACTGTTAATCCAAAAAAATAAATTTCACGGCTTTTCAAATGTTAAAATAATGGCACAGTTACTGTTGGGAACCTTACAGTCAGACATATGTTGAGAATCAAGAACAAAAAGCCGAGCAGGATGTTTTAAAATGTTGTGAGTTTGGCCAGAAGTGAAGTGCCAATAAAGCTATGGACTGCAAAGATAGAGCTCATATCTCCATTGCTGAGAATGAGCAAAATAATAGAAAATACTGTTTAGGGGAATCACTAGAAACAGCAAGTCTCCACTGTTTACAGCCTCGAAACTGCAGAAGTGAAGGACTTTAATTTGAGCAGAAAGCTGAGCTGCAGAGTGCCATGTTCCAGAATGGTGGCAATAGCCATATCAGGTTCCAGAATGGTGGTGATGCAGAGAATTTTTGTTCCTCAGAATCACGGTGAGTGCACAGTAATCCAGACACTCAACCCCTACATCCAAGAGAAGAGAAAACCTCAGGGCCAGGGAAATAGCTGAGTAGAATAAGTGCTTGCCTGGGACTGAGTCCAATCATATATATATATATATCTCCTGGCTACAGCTACAGCTACAGCTGACAATAGACAAAGGCATCATCCACAAGGCATTAGTTTTAGGCCCATGCAGAATGCAAGAGTTCTGAGGCTGAGAAGGCTTCCACCTTGATTTCAGAAGAAGGCCTGGGAGGTCAGGCAGTGTACCCTGGGAGGGCAGTGTGTGAAGCTGTGAGTAAGAATTCTAAAAGGAAGTGGAGATCCCAGAAGTTTGGAGAAGCCAGGAATGTGGATCATCTAAAGAAAGTTGTAAGGAGGGAGCAAGGCAGGTCTAAGAAGTCACCAAAAATGCAGGTATTTTGTCCCAGAAATGAGAGAAAAGTAACCAAAACAGCCATTATTATGTGAGTGGCCTTGTTATGAGAGTGAGGTCCTTAAAGAGAGAAATCTGGTCCTCTCTCTTGCTGTTGCTTGTCCATTACGATGACCCGTGGTGTGTTGTGATGCCGGAAGAAGGTCTCACCTCATGGTTCCACCTGTGAAGGTGCTGGTATTACTAGCCTCAAGCACCATGACTCAAATGTCCATTCATTATAAAGACTTTTCCAATTCTCTTATTATTGTAGCAGTGTGAAAAAGATGAGGACAATTATCTTCGCTATTATTTTATACATTTTGACATTTATAGGTAGCAGATTATGCTTTCTACTAAACCTTCACTTAAAATATTTTGAAACAATATTTAATTTTATCAGAACATATTTTGAATATTATCAATTTGAAATTTAATAAAACAAAATATCTCTAAATATTTATGTGGTTCACACAAATTTTGATAGATTTTATTCATAGCTTGTCAAACATTTTTCTCTTATAAGACTCATTTTTTTTAAATGTGTTTAGTATAGGGCCTATAGGATCTCATTACATAGATTGGACTTGTAGTGATTCTCCTGATTTTCAGCCTCCCAAGCACTGGAATTGCAGGCATGCACCTCCATGCCCCGTCACAATCACTGTCTCAGCATGCCCCAGAAGCAGGGCCAGTATGGCATGCCAGGGATAGAACTCCAGTTCCTGTATCTGCCTAAACAGTCACTTCAGTCTACTGAGCTAGCTGGCTGGCCCAAAACTTTGATTATTGAAATAATTCAATCATGGACATGGTAGCAAGTATTAAAATATAGTCAATAAAATAAGACATATTAGTAACTAAGATTTTTTTGACTGTGTTGTTATGTTGGTAGTTTTATTTCCTTCAATTTCACACACAAGAAAAAGTTTTAAAATTACAAACAAAAATTGTGTTAGGTGCAACATGATCTAAATATGTAAATATTGTGGAATGGTAAATTGAGCTATATGTGTATTAGTTCATTTACTCTCTTGTGATAAAAATAAAAATTGTTCAGCATACTTCTAGAATAAATTATATTATTAACTATAGTCACCATGTTAAACAGTAGATCTCATAAAATGATGGGACCTTTCTAATCAAAATGCTGTCCCATTCAGTAACTATTTCTCTAAGTAACTATGACTTTACTTCTGGGAATTATATTTTTCCAATCTACGTATTAGTGATATTAATTAATCTTTGTAAAATGTGCTTCTTGGTGACCATGTAGTATGGTTTTTCTGTTCCTGGTTTATTTCTTCCATGACCATCTATAGTTTTGCAAAAGTAGCAGGTTTACTCCTGAACACTGAATAGTATTCTGTCATATATTTATGACATAAGCTTTTCAAATTTATATTTCAATGGTTCATTTGTCACTCAAAATAACTTTAATAATTTTCTTCTATTCCAAATGAAACAAAGTTTTGGAAATGATGCATTTCTACATTGATTGACAGTGTTTGATTAACCTTCTCATTAATGTAATATTCTTTTCCATTTGTGTAAATTTTATGGTAATGTTCATGCACACTCTCCATAATTATTATGAAAGTTCTTTGAATACATTTCAAGTATCATGTTTCCTTAGTGAATAAACTCATTTTTTATTTCATATTCTTTTTTTTTT
>NW_004524585.1:3463707-3485732 GCF_000260255.1 Octodon degus | reverse complement strand
TGGTGCTGGGGGATTGAACCGCGGTCCCTGATGCTTTGCCAAGCTTGTTCTAAGTAGGTGCTTTAGACCACTGAGCCATCTCTCCAGCCCTTTATTTCATATTCTGACACGTATTGCTGACACATAAAAGCAACTGCCAAATATTTTGTATTTTTGACTTTTTTATTGATATTAATACAATTTACAATAATATTGTTTTGCAGTTATAACCAGCTATTAGTGAGAGGGCTCATGAAAAAAATGGATTTGAATAGAAGTTCCTGTTTTCATCATGCAAAGATACATGAAGATTGGAATTTAAAGTTTACATAGCAGCTCAATAGTTTTGTCAAAATTTAAGTTTCTATTTTTTTCCTCCATAATCATTATTGCCATGTTTCCATTCTCATGTTTTTTTCTTTATGGATCAAGTTGCTCAACCCCCTTTGTAAAATATTTATTTTGCATATCTATAGAAAGGTGTAAACATCCCATAATAATCTAAGCCTTTTCTAATCAGTCTTATGCTGCCCTTTTATTTTGATCTATTTTCTTCTGCTACTTAACTTTTTGGAAATAGCAAATAACTTACCCATTGAGTAAAAATGTATCCAGTACTAGTTCCCCTTAAAAATAACTCTTAGTCTGACATCTCATCACTTAAATGGTAGAAAAGGATTACATTTATTTTTAGAAGTGCCACAATTTTTATTTTAACTTGGTTCATGCCTTTAACTCTTGATGCTGTGTGTATTCCTTTCTGTTTTCTACTGATTGGAAAGTACTTCCCCCATTTGTGATTGCACTGTCATTTTTATTATATGAATGAAAACATTAAGCCATATATTTCCTAAGTAATAAACTCAAGAATGTAGATGAGTTTTTTTACTGTGGGAGATGTTTCTTCTGCATTTTAAGTGTGAAAAAGGATGAGGTAGGTATAGAAAATGTTATAATACTAAGTTGAGAGCATAGCAGGTACATATCAAAGGAGGTTCTAGCATCTTAAAGAAAGTACTCTTCAAAAAAAAATGAAGTAAGATCAGACTAAGGACTAGATAAATAAGAAAAATGGTTATGAATAGCAGATACATTTTGCCATTTTTTCAGAGAGCCAGGATCTCTCTATCCTCCAAACCAGCTAAAGAACATTCCCAATTTGACACTATCAGCAGTAAGTAAGAAACAGGATGCTACCTGCCACTAAAGAAAACAACTTGGTTGGAAACTCTGTGTCCTTACACACCATGTCTACTCGAACATGAGCATCTGTCCAAGAGGAAACAATAGGCACAGACTTTGCTATTTTCTGGCTGTGAGGCTCATCCTATGCCTCATTTTCTTCAAATGTAAATTTAAGCTAAAAAAGAGAATGCAACAGTCCACAGGTTCTTTAGTTATTGTGAGGTTCAAATGTAAATCATTTGAGCAAGCTCTAGTGCTTAGTAAGCCCTATATCTCAGCGCCTGTTTTGAAGGTAACAATAACCAGTGTTAATTTCCTGTCATGTTGCTTTGAAAATCATTTTGATTTTTTCTCCTTTAAAATTAAAAAATGTACCTGCTACAAGACTTTGAATCCCTGGAGAAACATTCAGAGTCACACGCTGTCCAGAAAACCTGAAATGGTATCTCAGGTCAAGGCAGCATGGGCCTTTTAAGATAGCTCTGTGGCAAGAGTTTGCTCTGCCTTCTCTCATGTGGTTCCTATTTGAGCCTGCTTCTTGAGCCTGTCTTTAGATTTTCAGAGTTAGTAGATCACTTCCAAAATAACTCCTTTTCCCCTTAAGGAGATAAAATGTTTCTGGGTTTGCAAACGAGCACCCTGGCTTATACGAGGCCCTGTTCTATGATTCATTATATGTTCCGTGCACACTCAACATCTCATTTTTTAAATTTTCAGGTAGACTGTCAATTTCATAAAAGGAGGAGCTGCTGTCAACTCTAGCTCCTGTGATATCCCCAATATTTAATATTGTTTCTGCGACAAAATCCTGATAATTGAATGATGAAAATAAGTGGAGTTGGGAGGAGGATGAATGAATACGGGGTTTGATAGGCAATGTGAATAAAAAGAAAAGTAGTTCTAATTATCTGTAATAGAAATATGCTAAATTCTTACTTCCTACAGTAATGAATGGAGGGAGAGCTGGTGAAAAACTTGAGCAAGGGTTTCTATATTTAAAAGATCAGAGAAGTGTGTCCAAATATTCACCAGCATACAAAGAAGCCTTGAAGTGCAAATGCAAATTAAATGTCATTTAACCTTGCAGTAGGAATCAGACTGTCCTTTGTGAATTGTAATAGCTTCTCAAAAATCTGCTATTCTAAGAAGACAAACTGCACCCTTTTCTGCAGTTCCCACAAGGGAATACTTGCTACAGCATGAATACATGGCTGTCTATGGTACACCTAGAGAACAGTTATTGTCACAAGCACATGATAAATAAACACAACAATGCATAGCATCAGGAATTTTATTGATTTCAATTTAATTTCTAAAAAATACACCAATCCAATCTGCATGTAATACTAGAGAGAAATTTCTACTCTGCTTTTCAGGAGTTTCTGCAATTGTAAAGAAACTGCTTTGAATAGACAAATGTGATTGAAATATTTGCATTGACTCAGGTAAAGGTAATGACTTCTATTTTCTTCCACCTCATTGAATTTCAAAAGAAAAACAACAAAAGACAGATTTTTACCAAAAATCAAGAATCTTGTGATATTTCTAAAATAATATATGCATCATAACTTCATCTACAATCAGTGAAAAACTGGACCAATTCCACATTTTGCTACAAAGAGAACCCCTGCTCTTGCAGTGAGCATAGGCATTGGCTCTTAATTTTTAGTTCCACTTCTTTAATCACAACTTTCTCAAATACCATTACTCAATCTTTTCCTATACCTCATGCTTCAGAGGGTAAAGAGATATATTTAGGCAATGATGGCAATGATTATGAATCTTTTCTTTTTCCTCATAGCTTTCTTCAGAGGCTATTTTTCTTTTTTATTTTCAGATTATCCCGTCTATTTATCCTTTTATAGTAACACATCTTCTTTGATTTGCTTAATCCTCTTACCATTTTGTGATTATTTTATTAGTCCTTTAAAAATACTGCTTTGATGAATTTTATGAGTAAATTTTCTTTGTCAAATTTCTACAATACATATTGAAGTTCTATGAATCTGTGTTATTATGGTAATTATGCCTTGCAGTCTTTATGCCTTACTAAGTGTTAAGGGCAAAAGCTATCTTTCATGATTTCTCTATAATATTTGCATTTTGATTATTTTCTTGTACATCAAGAGTATACTCTGAATCTGCTCTTACTGACAATTTTCTCTCCCTGCTTCATCATTGCATTACTCCTTCTGCAACATAAAATGTGATTCTGAATAAAAGTCAAGCTTATGAGAATCGCATGGGAAATTATTTTCAGATTATAGATATTCATGACTTAGATATTCTGAGATAACTAACTTACTCTTCAGGTTATCCAGCATTAAGTAGTTTAGGGAGAAAAAACTGCTTTAAGGCAGTCAACAGTATAGGTGGGAGTGAACCATTTAATGTAGGTAGATTTTTGCAATATTTAAGTATTGCTCATAAAAATGAGATAAACATATTGAACACCTCAATTTTATCAGTGTATGAATACAAACTACTCTTATTTCTCTCCAGTTTTGGTCTCCAATTTTACTGGAAGTTAAATTTTCCTTTTTTTCCTATCGTTCATATTTAAAATGTCTTACAAAGATTCCAGAAGTTCTTAGTTCTTTTCCATTGCTTTCAATCACTTTAAGATCACAATGTTTTCTCTGATTTCAACCATCCCACTTCCATTGCTAATCACATTTGTGATCGAAGTTCATAAAGAATAGATGAAGATGTTATTTATGTGGGGGGGGTTAGTATTTTGTCCTGTTTTTTTCTTTTTCCTTACCTGCTCTCTTATCTCCATTACTTTGAAAAGATTAAAGATATGTCAAACATTTTTAACTGTCCCTCTTTAAGGTCCAAATTGATTCTCAATTTGGCTCACACTGAATGGTAACAATGACACCTTTGTAGTAGGCCTCCAAATGTTTTGTTCACAGGACAGAAGCACAAGAGCTCCTAAGTGCCCTAAGGCACTTGGCACTTGAAAACCAACTACCAGTGATCCTTCAGGAAGAAAGAGCCTGAAAAACCTTTATGTCTAGTTAAGAAATGTCTTACATAATTTAATATACCATGACTTAGGAATTGCAACACATGATAAATTCTTCCAGACAGCTAAAGAAGAAATAAGCTCAATTGTTCAAACTCTCCCAGAAAATACAAGAGGAGAAAACACTTCCAACTCATAATAGTAACACTGCCCTACCATCAGTGATGAAGTATTACTGGAATTGCCAAATAAAAATATTTTTTGCTTCGCTTCATTTGTGAATATGTGTATATATTAAGTGCATACAATATATTAATATGCAGGACAAAAAAGGAAAGCAAATAGTAATCAATGCATATTTTATGATGCATGTTCTTGAATACAATGGAAGTAGCATATTTTTGATAAAGTACACACAGAATTCTGACTACTTTAAGATCAGTTCCTCAAATACAAAAATTATATTGCCATCACTGTAACATTTTAGGGGTCCTTGAATAATTTTAAGAATATTATAGTATTTATATAGCCTCTAGGATAGCAGCCCCTGGAGGTAACACTGTGCTATCACCAAGAGAAACCCAAAATCTCCCCTCAGGCACCTCATGGGGAGATGGTGGCCGTATGTTATCTCCAAGAATTATCTCTAGAGAAGCTTTATAGAAAAATGAAGAGTTTTATCAATTTTAAGGTATGCTTTTGGGCAATAAATTTTAAAGATAAATGACCTCAATCTCAGCTAAAGCAACTCCTTTTCAAATGTTATTATCTAATCCTCAGATTTGTAGACTGAACAAGTTCTGCCATTTAAAATATGTATTGGAAAAATTTCATTGCTATTTATTAAAACAAAAAATGATTTCTTTAATACATTTGGTTTATACACATTAGGGAAATGCTTTATGTAATAATACATCTTCACCTATTTCTTCAATTAAAGTTGACATGGAGAGTGTGATTTAAGACAATTAAAATATTAATTCATAAAGAAAGAGTAGTGCATTTTAGAAGCTCATGATCTCTAAAACTTCTCCACAAATGCAATGAACTACTCTCTAAAGAAATGAATGTCCTTAAAGCTTTTGGTATATTCAAGGAGGAAAAAAGACAGAATATATTTCTCTTTTATTTTAATTATTACTTGCCAGAAAGCAAAATTATATAATAAAGCATTAAATGATAAACATTATCATATGATTCCATCTTTTATAAACTGGTTTCTTCAAAATTTTAAGGTAAAGATAATGAAAGTAGGTATTCATCTATATGACGTACGAACCAGAAATCCATGAAACATTCTCTGGTAAGTTATCTATATACTCCTATTGTATCAATTATATACATTCATATAGTCATATACATACACACTAATATATATATAACAATACATTTATACAATATTTTAATTTGGGAATTTAAATTCTTTTGGGAGGTCCACTGATAGCCTTTTTTCAGCTTCTCACTACATGTTTGCCATATGTAACAATCACTTTCACTGGAAAACTTGGTACATGCACGTAGTACATTTCAGTGTTTCCCCTCCCTCCACTCCCCTTTACTTTTCAAATACTTTTCAAATACTTATTCATGAGGACTTATTAAGTTAATTCTCATATATACAAACTGAAAACCAGGCTAAGAGCACATAGAACACTTGCACTAAGCAATGTAAGACAGTTGTACTAAGTTAAGGTATGATTTTTAGATACATTATCCACATGGATAAAAATATCATTTTCTCCCTTTCCTATTTTCATATATATATATATATATATATATATATTCATATATATATATTACATATATAGTATACATATATAAATGTGCACATATATTTTATGTGTTTTTTATATCAGAGAAACACTGAAATATTTGTTTGTGTATCCAAGTTATTTCACTTAATAATATGGTCTAGGTTGTGACCATCTTTCTACAAAGGACCAAAGTTTATCCTTCTTTAGGACAGAGTAGTATTTCATTGTGCGTAGACAACCTCATTATCTGTATCCGTTTATCTGTTGATTGACTCACAATCTGTTTCCAAGATTTATCTATTATACAATACATTGCCGTAAGCATGGGCATGCATGCACTACTGTGGCATGATACTTAACTCTTTGCAGAGGATACCTAGAAAGGCAACAGCTGGGTCAAACTGAACTTATATTTTTATTTTTGTGAGAAATCTCCATAATTATTGTATCAGTTTATACTCTCATCAAAATTGAAAAATGGTTTGATTCTCCCCACTGCCTCACCACCATGTGGCACTGGTTGATTTCTTCATATCAGCAACCTTTTCTGGAGTGAAATGGAAGCTCAGCACTAGTTTCCATGTCTCAAATGGCCAGCTATATTGAATGCTTTTCATGTATTTATATATACCTGTATTTCTTCAATTGAAAAGTGTCTACTCATTAAAAGATGTTCATTTTTAAATTATATGTTTAAATTTTGGTGGTTTAATTGTTTATGATTTTATATTCTAGAAATTAGTCCTCATTCTGTGGAGTAGCTAGCAAAGCTATTTAAATTTTATAACCACCACTCTGTTGGTGATTTCCTGTTCTACACAGAAGCTTTTTAATTTGATGTGCTCCTACTTTACTTTCAGTATTTTTGTGAAACCAGCATTTTTTTCAGTCTCTTTGCCTAAAGCTGTATCTTCATGACTTTTACTTATTTTATCTTACAGCTGATGGTGTCTATTCCAATATTTAGATCTTTGATTCATTTTGATTTTATTTGATTTTATGGTGGAAGCTATGGATTCTACCTTTGACATATGGAATGCCAGTTTTCCCAGAAGCATTTGTTAAAGAAGCTATCTCTGCTCCAATGAAGGGATTTGGCCACTTTATCAAAAATAACATAGTTTGGGCTGGGGAGATAGCTCAGTGGTATAAGCGCCTGCCTGGCAAGTGAAAGGACTGAGGTTCAATGCCTGGTACTGCTTGCTGTGCTGGCCCTGGAACCCCGGGAACGACATGATGCCACCAAAACTGGGCATGGTGGTATATGCCTGTAATCCCTTCACTGGGGAGGCTGAGACAAGAAGATCACTATGAGATTGATATGCATAGCAAGAACCTGTGTCTTAAATAAATAAATGATTTTTTAAAAAAGAATAATATACCTTAGTGTACTTAGTACACTAAGTTGCTTCTGTATCTTCTATTTTGTGTTACTGGTCTATGAGTATTTTTTTCCTAAATATCACTGTTTTATCATGGCAGCATTCTAGTATGAATTAAAGTAGGAGACTGACGCTCCTTTCTTGCCCTTAGATTGCATTTATTAATATCCATGTCTCTTTTGGTTCCATATGAATTTTAGGATTGCTTTCTCCAGTTCTGCGAGGAATGTTGTTAGTATTTTAGTTAGGATTACATTCCACTGTCATGACTACTGTTCAATATTGTACTTGAAACATTAGCTAAAGCAATAAGCAAGATAAGTAAATAAAAGCATATGAATATAGAAGGAAGAAGCCATCATTATTTGCTGATAACCTGATGCTCTACATAGAACACCCACAAGATTCTTAGAACTAATACCCAGTGTTGTAGCATAGCAGGGCACTAGTCAACACTCAAGAATTGATAGCATTGCTGTATACAAAGTCACCAAGAAGGAAACTGGTGAAACAATAACCTTCATAACAGCACCAAGAAGAATAAAATATTTAGGAATTATCCTAACCAAGGAAATACAAGACCTCTATTATGAAAACTATAGTACTTGTACAAAGAAGATTGAGGAGGATAGCTGAAAATAGAAAGATATTCCCTGTTCCTGGATAGACAGAAACAATATAGTCAAGATGTTCATACTTCTAAAACTGTTACATAGTTTTAATATGTACTAGATTTAAATTTTAATCTCTACAAAAGAGGCTTAGTGGATCTGAGAATATCTTAATCTTAAAGTACTTTGTGTGTATGAGAGATTGAGTGATTTACTGGGAGATGGTTCAGAATATTCCTCATTTTTAATCTCCTTCTATGACCTTCTAAATTTTGAGGCACATCTTGTTTTATACAATGAAAATGTGACCTTGATATACTACTCACGTTTTTCATACATGAATATCTCCTTTATAATTAAATTACATTCTGAGAGAAAAAGTCTCTTCAAAATCACAGAGTTGACATGATGTTATAAATTTATCATGAGCCAGTTCATTACACATCATTTTTTTTCTTTCAATGAAGTAATACTTCTCATGATTTTATTAACTAGATTTTAAAAGATACAAGTATCAAGATTATACTAAAGTTGATATTTTTCCATCATGCTTTTGAATACCTGATTCATCCTTACAAACATAATGCATCAGATTGCTATTGCCACAATAACTCTACATAATACAGCACGAGAAATTCCCTGCAGTACAGATCAGTCAGATGTTTGAATGTTTTATTGTCATCATCGTTGTTGTTAGACTGGGATCAGTCTGATTTCTTGCTGTGATTTAGATCTGCCGCATTTTGCTAATTCTTTAATTACTGAGCTATCTAGACAGCTTCTCCTAGAGATGTCAGCAGTGTGAAGGAGCTGTCATGACCACACAAGTTTGATCAATTCTCTGCTACCATCATATCTGCTGAGTTTCTATTGATCAAAGAAAATCACATAGCATGGAGTGAAAATGGAACACAGTGTGCCATAAGGTCATGGAAAGACCACAAATGCATTCCAGAAACATAGTGAAAGATTATTAACAATGACTGATTTATTTAGAGTGATCAGGTCTGAATTTAAGTAATGAGTCCATCAGGCAAATGCTTGCCAAATATATGTAATATTGTTTAGTATAGGATTTATCATCTGTGTATTACTTTTGGTAGAAGCCCATTTCAATTTGGTATTGGTTCTGGGTAACCAGATATGGATTTTTCTGATTCCTAACAATCTACATTTCCTTGATGTTCTTTTTGGTAGTATTGTTCTCTTCCTTCTGAGTGAGTCCGTTATTGGTATAGAGATATTTGCTTTTGAGTTTTCTGCACTAATTTTATATCCTGTTACATTGCTGAATTAATTTATTTATTTATTTATTTATTTATTTATTTATTTATTTGGCAGAACCAGGGATTGAACTCAAGCCCTTGCACTTGCCAGGGAAGCACTTATTCCACTGAGCCATCTCCTTGGCCCCTGAATTTATTATTAATTCTAACAGGGAAATTTTTGGAATTTTCTATAAATGATCATGTCATCTACAAATAAGGGCGTTTGTCTTGTTTCTATTGCATACATATCTGTTTTATATCTTAGTCTTCCTTGATTGCTTTGGATAGTGATTCAGATACACACTTAACAGAAATTACAACAGTGGACATTTTTATCTTGTTCTTAATTTTACAGGGAAAGCATTCATGTATTACCCATTTCACATGAATTCTGGCATTGGTTTGTTGTAAATGACTTCTATCAGAATATGTCCTTCTTTACCTATTTTCTTCACATTTTTCATCATAAATGAATGTTGCATTTTTTTCACAGACTTTTGACCACATCAGTTGAAATGATAATGTGATTTTTAAGAAATGTATTTTAGTACAGGGACTGCAGAGTCTTACTACACACATCTGACTCATAGTGATCCTCCTGTTTTCAGCCTCCCAAGTGCTGGCATTACAGGCCCATGCCACCACTCCCACTCTCAGCTGCCATCTCAACAAGCCCTAGGGGCAGGGCTGACACAGCATGCTGGGGATCGAACCCTGGTCCCTGTGCCTATCTAAGCAGGTGCTTTAGTCTGCTAAGCTATTTGGCCAGACTTGATCATGTGATTTTTATCCTTCTGTTTATGTGATGTATTATACTTATACATTTGCATACTTTATATCATTCTTGCTTACCAACATTGGGGCTTCCTTAATTATGAGGTATGATCCTTTTTATGATGTGTTACACTTCTTTTTCCAGTACTTTGTAGGCAATTTTTTTTTTTTTTTAAACAGAGTCTCACTACACAGCTCGGACTTCCAGTGATTCTCCTGTTTTCAGACTCCCAGAGTGCTGGGATTAAAGGCGTGCCACCACATCCAGTCTTAATCATGGTCTTAGCACACCCCTGGGGATATAGCCAGCAATACACATCTGGGATCGAACCCCAGCCACCGCCCTCTGCCTAAACAGGTGATTTAGTCTGTTGAGCTATCTGACTGGTCCTATATTGCATATTATCTTCAAAGTAGTTGCTCAGATTACTAGATATAGGCATGTAAGATAGATCAAACAATATAAACACTAACTGTTCCTTTCAGTGAATCAATAGAAATTAGTACAATTATCTTAACTAATAAGATAATTCCTTCTTTTTTCTTTTCTCCAATTCTCATAGTTCTTTCCTTTTGAGCAGTTTCTTTTCCTTTTATAATATCTACTGTACCTTTTGAACTCATTATTTCAATTTCTTCACTAGGGAGACAATATGATGTTTACTCACGAGTCTGATTTATTTCATTTATATTTCATTTATGTGTATGATACCTAGTTGTATCCATTTTCTATAACTTCTTTACTTGATTTCTACCTATATTGTGCTGTTACCTGATAATATCCATGGGACAATTTTGATTCTTTTGCATTTATTTAAGCATGTTTTAAAAGTCATTATATGAGGGCTGGCCAGATAGCTCAGCAAACTAAAGTGCCTGCCTAGGCAGTCAAAGGGACTGGAGTTCAAGCCCCAGCATGCCATGGCACCACCATCCCCATAGTGTGCTGAGATGGAATTGAGGCTGGACATGGTTCTCAGTCCCCTGTAGACCCCATACTAAATATATATATATATATGCCGGGGAGATGGCTCAGCACAATAAGCACTTCCCTGGCAAGCGCAAGGGCCTGAGTTCAATCCCTGGTTCTGCCAAAAAAAATAAATACTAATAATAAAAAATGATGATGATAAAAATAATAAATAAAAGTCGTTATATGGTCTAGTTTGCAGAAAGTTTAATGTGCTTCTGAAAATAATGTGTATTATTTTTCTTGTGTGGAACACTACTGAAATATGTTAAGTCCATTTGTTAGAAAGTTTGATGCAACTCTGATACATGTTGTTTTTGTTATTGATGTGTCTATTTGTGGCAGTGGGGTTTTGAGGATGCTTACTATAATTATGTTGATGATCATCTAATATTTCATGCCCTGTAGCGTTAGTTTGATAAAGCACAGTGTGCTGGTATTGGGCTCTACACATATATGATTGCCTTCATTTCCTTTGGAACGGCTCTCTTAATTAAAATATCACGATCATCTTCATCTTTTGATCAGATTTTGTATAAGTTCAATTTGTCTCAAAATAGGATAGCTTCTGCTGCTTAATTTGGGGGTACAGTTACATGGAATTATTGTTTTTCTTCCTTTGATTTTTTTAGTGTATGAATTTTTAAGAGATTCAATGTGTTTTTGTGTATATAGTATGCCATTATATAAGTATTGTATTGTATGCTTTTATAAGTGTACCATTTCTTTATATATACTATTCCATTTGGTTTCTTGGTCCACTCCACCCTCCATGTCTTTTGATTGGAGATTGAGACTACTCATGGAGAATTACTACAAAAATATATAAAAATATTTTTGAATTTCTTTATTGTTGTTTCTGTCCCCTTTTATAAATTCTAATTAACTGGTTACCCTTTTCATTTATTCTGTTAGATCCTTGGCATTGTTCGTTTCATCATCTCTCTCTAGGATAATCTTGAGCATATTTGCAATGCTGGTTTGGTGGTCATGAATTTCTTAGGGTTCTCTTGGTCTGGGAGATATCTTCATTTACCATCAGTTTTCAAATATCCATCAGAGATTGAAGGTTCATTTATTTATTTGTTTTTTAAGGAAAAAAAAATCTTGGTCTCTTGTGCTTGCCAGGGAAGCAGTTATTCCACTGAACCATCTCCTCGGCCCCAGATTTAAGGGTTTTTTTAGGACTTAAAACACTTCACTATAATCTCTTTTGGTCTCTATGTTTTGTGTTGATAGTCTACTCTCAAATGTGTTTATCTTTATAAATATTTCATTGCTCTTCTTGAACATTTCGGATTTGGTCCTTTTCTCCAACTTCTAGGATTTTGATTGTGATATGTTATGAAGTTCTTTTCTAAGCATGGCTATTTGGAATTCTCCATGCCCTACTTATTGTATGCTAAGTTGTTTTCCTGCATTTTGCTATATTCCTCATATTCCCCATATCTTATTGCCAAATTCACCCCCAATTCATTCCCCATATGTCACATCATTTTCTGTAAGTTTTGTGCTATTATTTCTGTAAGCAGAGCTTTCATGCCATTTGCCATTTGTGTTGTCTTCTGATCTTAGTTTTACTCACATCATCTAGCAGTTATTTCATCCATTCTTCAACTTCTATTGCTGTTTCTAAGGTATCTCTCAATAACTGATCTCCAACAAAATCCTATAATCTAGGTTTGATATACTGTCTTTATATTGTCACTTCTACTATCAATAGCTTTCAAGGAATTTCTAATATTCTGAATTTCTACTTAATCTATAGATTAATTAGTTGGTAATTTTTTTATCTCAGCTTTTCCTTGTATGTTCTGTAAACTTACTGATTCTTTTATTTAAGTCTGTTATCTGTTTAGTTTTGCAGTGTCCTCTTTTAGCTCAGAGAGCACGTTATTGACCAGTTTATCTCCCCTGTTATTTTTCCTAATAGCTCAACTGGGTGACTTTTGATCGCTACCCTGTAATGCTTCATGTGTCAGCTTGGGTGGAGTTGGGAGTTTTTGAAGATATGTTCTTGCCTTGTCATCTCATGTTTCTATTGTTTGTGTTTTTGTTAATGCTGCAGTTTTTGGAGTCTTTATGGCTTGTATCTTGATGCTCCCCTAAAGCTTCATTCACTCAGATGTGGGGCTTTAGGAGGTGAGTGGATCACAGGTATATGATACCCATTAGTCGAGTGATGGGTTTTTAGTTGGTGTTTTGTTGTGAAGTGAAGCCTGGTGGGAAGAGGTAGGCCACTGTGGTCCTGGCCTAGAGATACACAAATATATGAGTATATATAGATATACCTGTTCTCCCTTGAGCATGCACTGCATTCTACCTGTCATGTACGTCTGCCATGCTGTGCTGCCTTAGAACCAGCCAAACATGGACTGACATCTCTACAAACTGTAAGCCAAGATATGTCTTTCATCCTTTAATTTGTTGGAATTAGGTAATTATTCCAGCAATCAGAATGAAACTAAGGCAGGTTGGCTATCGTGAAAGACTAAGACTTTAGTTAGTGCCTACATTTCAGTGATACATTCTGAGTAGTCTAACTATAGGGTTTTTCTTCTATTCCAAGATCCAACCTCACCCATTTATTTAAGAAAGTAAGTCGCATCCTATTTAGCCCAGCACCCAGTTCTATGGGAATGACACTCAGTACCATTAGAAGCCCAATGACAATCCACATATTGGCATACAGAGAAAAGCCAATAAACAGAAACAACTATGCCTGCTTGGCAATAGTAATAAAATCAGCAACAGTAATAGCACCAAAGACAAATGAATACTGATGCTGTAAAAACCGGCAGTGTAATTCTCTTAACCATAAAATCAAGAGCTACGATAATAGCACAAACAGAAAGACCAAAATATTGACATATAGCAAATACCTCCTAAATACAATTGCACTATCAACAGCACAATACTCAGAGTGATAGCATAAAGTTTCCTACCTGTGAAAACACAGAGGTCATACAAACATGTATGCATGAGTTGGGGTTTATAGACTCAAAAAGTAGAACCTGAAAGATTGATAAGAGATGATGATAAAGACAGCCAAATCCAAGAAAGGATCCTAGGGAAAAGAAGAAATTAATAATATTATGTAAAAGTAGTAGAGAAGAAAAAGGAAAAATACTTAATTAAGATAAATAAGAGGAAAAAACGATTAGAACACAAAAGAAAAATCAAAAAATTTAAAAGGGAAATGAAAAGCCAAAGTCCGCCCCCCAAAAAAACAATGAAAAGAAAAAAGTTGACTTCAAAAGGTTTCCTTTTCTTTCCAAATCTGCAGTCTTGGAATCTAGCAGGTTACAGTTTTCTATGCCTAGCTTTACATCCTGATTTGTGAAGGGCCCATCCTGTTCTTTGGTCCTTGTCTGTATATTCCAGACCAGTGAAGAATGTTTCATAGCTTTCAGCAATAGAAGACCACGTGGTGTGAGTGCGATGCTTGACACCACTGCTGTAAATGGCAGCTACCCTCCAAGTTGAAGCATGTCCTTGCTTATATTGGTAGATGGAGAAAGCACTCAGAGCAGATGATTCTGCTGTGTACAGACAGCAGGCTTTGGGTTGAAGCAAACTGCTGTACTTACTGTCAGGTTTATGCGATCCAACTATTGCTGAAAGCCACACTCACCAAGCCTAGGTCCTCATTAGGATGAGCAAGTTTGTGTTCTCCCCAGTATGGCTTAAATGTGCCAGGGATCTATGCCTTGCCCACTCCATCTTCGAGGCTGTCTCCCTACCAGTCGCTCGGTAACGTAACACTGGAAATCCTGAAGTAGAGTTGTTTAGTATCTTAGTCTGAGCCAAATGACTACAGATTAAATCCTTTCTGGCAGTATTTGAGCCATACCGGCCCACTGGTTTCTTGTCCAACTCTAACCTGTCATAAGGAGCTAATTTCTGAGTAAAACCCCAAGAAATAGAAACAGAAAGGAAAGAAAAAAAAATAGAAATGACAATAAAATAGAATTTCAAAACAAGCTGGTAGGAGAGTTACAATAATTAATGCATCATGTATTATCTTCATAGTAGTTATTCAGAGTAATGAACATAGTTATGATAGGTTGTCCAAACAATATTAACAAAACCCTTTTTTTTAAATTAACTAAGAGAGGGGCTGGGGAGATGGCTCAGTAGAATAAGTGCTTGCCTGGCAGGCACAAGGACCTGAGTTCCATTCCTGGTTCCCATCAAAAATAAATAAATAAGTAAATTAATTAATTAACTAAGAAACTAGCTGTATAACTATCTTAACTATCTTGTGTATAAATACAATAATATACACAACAATGAGGAATAAGAAGGGAGAACTCACAATGGATCCCACAGAAATCCAGGAGGTCATCAATACTGATTATGAGAACCTATATTCTAATAAGATGGTAACACACAAGAAGTGGAAAGATTTCCATACACGCAACTGAATTGCCAAAACTAAATCAAGAAGATATAAAAATTCTAAGTAACCTATTTTTAGGAAATGAAATTAAACATTTACCACAAAGAAAAGCCCATCCCTGATGGATTCACTGTTGAATTCTATCAGAAATTCAAAGAACTACTGCCACTAATGATGAAACTCTTAAAAAATTGAAAGAGAAACTGTGTTTTTAAATTATTCCTGGGAGTAAGTATTACCCTGATTCTAAACTCAGAGAAGAACACAACTGAAAAAGATACTATAGGCTCATCTCCCAAATGAATATAGATGGAAAAATCCTTAGTAAGATTCTGGTAAATAGAATGCATCAAATCATCAAGATTATATACATCATTACCAAGTAGGATTCACTCTATAGGTGCAGGGATGGTTCGACATACAGAAATTAAATAAATATAATATACCAATATTAACATAACCAAAGATAAAAAATTATATGATTATCTCATTGCATGTTGAAAAACATTTGACAAAGTACAAACCATTCATAATAAAAACCCTACAGAAAATTGAAATAGATGGTCTTTAACTGAATCTTATGAAAGAAGGCATCTATGACAAATCAACATCATATTAAATAGTCAAATGCTAGAAGTTTTCTCTTTGAAATAAGGAACAATGCAAGGATATCCATTATCATGACTTCTGTTCAGTACGATTCTGGAAACATTAGCCAGCATAACTAGACAAGAGGGGGGAAAAAAAGGAATAAAGATAGGAAAGAAAGAAGTTACATTATCATCTTCAGATGATATAATTAATTATAAATGACAGCTAACTAAACAATTATTTTCATTCCCAAAGATATAGTAATACCAAAATATTACTGCAGTTTAGAAAAGATTTTTAGCTGTAGTTTTACAATCAAATAGCAAGTATTACTTACCAAAATGATCCCAATAACACCTTTAAGAATTTTAGCTAAATTCCACTCTTCTAAAATACAAAAATAAGGGACAGAGTGATAGCTCAATGGACTAAAGTGCCTGATTAGGCAGAGCATGGCAGCCAGGGTTCGATTCCCTGCATGCCACGCCTCCCCCGCCCCCGGGGTGCACTGAGATGGTGACTGAGATTGGGCACAGTGGCGTGTGCCTGTAATCCCAGGATTTGGGAGGCTGAAAACAGGAAAATCACTACTAAACCAATCTATGTAGTGTGATCCTGTAGACCCTGTCCTAAATACAGAAAAATAAATTAATAAATAACAAAATAGTATAATGCAGGAAAGCATAGAAAAACCGAAGAATAAAGCATATAAGATGCTATATTAAAATTATCATAGTAATACATTGTTCATGAAAGTTTCTGTTTTCAGAAAACTTGCAAACAAAATCATTCAGCAAAATTTGCTTCATTCACAAACTGCATCTAGGGAGAAATGTGACCTTGGTCATCTTCCCCACACAAACACAAAACACAACCATCTTCTGCAAAATTATAGAATAGATTAGGGCCCTAAACCAGAGCACCACTATATTTAAGCCACTTTCAACTGAGAGACTCTGACCTACTTTGGGATTCATTGTTTTTGCTTATGTTGAAATTATTAGAGAGAATGAATGATACACTTAAATATATTAATCACTGAGTGTTAGATGAACACAATTGAAAAATTTCTTAAAATAGTCATTCAAGAAAATGAAAACAGGTATTCATTTAATATTCCAACATAACTAGTTTAAAAATTCATTTTACTAGTCACAGTACTATTTCTCATATCCGTTTCTTTCATCCTTATAGACATATATTGAAAACCATTAAAATGTAAAAGCATATCTTGGAGTAGTATTTTTGAATAAGTGACCTGACATTAAGTCACCAGCTGTGAAATATGACAACATAATATTAAACAATTCCTACTCTTTTTTTTCCTTTGAAGAGTAAAAAAAAATGATTCATTCATTTTTTAACATTATGAGTACAAACATAGCAATGCATGTCAAAGTATTTAGAAGCTAAATAATATGTAAACAAAATAATTTTTTCCATAATTTTATTAAAAGACAAATAGCAATGCGACAGTTTCAAACCAAATTGATAGGACAGTTTCTATAATTAACACATTGCATACGCTCTTCCTAGTGGTTATTTGCTATACAAGATGCAGACATGATATCTTATTTACAAACACTATTAGAACAAATCCCTCTATTCATTAAGAGAATGTAACTATATATCTATCCTAACCATTTTGAATACATAGATACAAAATGGACATTCATCTGTATCCCCTTTTTTGTTTAGTTTCATCATTTGAATGTAATAGGTATGTTAAGTCAGCAAAATATTCTAAAAGAGTCCAGTAGTCCATAATCATATTGGGTCTTCCTCTTGATTGGCAGCATCAGAAATTATTGACCTGGGTCCCCTACAGCTCAACATAACACCATGGCTTTACATCTTATACTTTGTTTTTATACTTTTCTGCTGGATGGTTAAAACCAAGAGAAAGCAGGACCTATGGAACAAGAGTTGTAGCTTTTGGATCTGATAAGATCAGTCAAATCCCCTCAGGATTTTTCCTGAGATCCTCCTGAATACCTCAGATTGTAGATCATTTAAAAACAATTTTAATTATAACTTTAACTTTAAACTTTATTTGCAGAGTCCTTAAACACAAAAGGTTACAAGAGGTAATTACTGCTGCCAAAATTTAGATGTAATAACACAATCCAATTTAATCAACTCTCACAATGAAAGTAGTAATGCAAAAGATCAAATACGTGAAAAACATGGAAAAGTAAATTTTTATCAATCTCTGCACTATAGAACAAATCGCCACAAAATTAGGCAGCTTACAGCAACACATTTTATTTTCATGGTTTGATGGGTCAGAACTCTGGAAGTGGCCATAAAGGAATCTTAGCTGGGTTCTTGCAACTAGAAGCTTCTCTTACAATTGTGGTGTTGGCAGTGTCCACAGTAGTGTGAAGGCTTGCATGGCACATGGGGGATTGTTGTCATGATAGCAGTAGTGGTTGGTTGATTGTGTCAACTTGAGAAGCTAAGAGCTTAACTAAATTGGCTCAGCAATTCCACACCCCAGGGTGTGGAGGTCCCAACCTAGAATGACTCATCACTTAAAAGGAGAATGAAGAAGGACAGAAGGTCCCATTCTTCCTTGGAGGAGCTCCAGTCTTCACTATCAGCTTGGCAGTCATCTCCTAACTCTAGTGCAGACTCTTGGCTTCAGCCTTGGATCCTTCAACCTTCTGGTGCAGACTCATCGGCCTTTCATCACAGATCCATCAGCATCCTGATATGGACTTGCATGAAATACTGCTGTGGGCTCCAGACCTTAAACTGAATCCTTCAGCCTCCAGTGTGCAGATGCCCTCTGCACACTCCCTCATCCAACTCTGTGCCTGACTCTCACAAGCCAATGTTAGAATTTCTTATACATTTATACATTTTGTGTTATATCTGACCTCTAGTAAAACTCTGACTAATACAATAGCTCGCTTCTACAGGTCTTGGCAGATAGCCCTTTGCCATGGCACCTTTTATTACAGAGCTGCTTCAGTGTTCCCAGAGCGTGAATGTTGTCTTTCCCCAGTACACGTGGTACAAAAGTAGAAAAGAGCAAATACACTGCAGTCCTACTTTTTTCTATTCTCTTAACAGTTATCTGCCAGTGATGACAATACCTTTTGAGCTTTCAAAGATAATAAACAGCCCAGTGTGGAAAGACTGCCATAATCCACCACCCTTGTACTTTTGTATTTTACTTGCACAGAATCTAGCCTACATTTCTGAGGATGATTGAAGTAAAGAGTATCTTACTAAAGTGAAGAGTATAAAGAGTATGAAAATATGACACACAATTTCCCAAGTTCTTTGACAATGTTATAATTAAATAATAAACTAGTTGTCATTGATTCTACAGAAAGTTATTTTTATAAACATTAAGTTCTGGGTCTGGGGAGATACCTCAGTAGAATAAGAACCTGCATGGCAAGTGCAAGGTCCTGAGTTCAATCCCTGGTACTGCAAAACAAAACAAAGCAAACAAACAAACAAAAAAAAACATTAAGTTCTTATGATAGTACAAAATGATAATTCTTCTTATTCATTTTCAACTGGAAAATAATACCTCCAATGATATGGAAATATCTTGGAGAAGTATGAAAAATGTTAACTTTTTACTTGCTAACCACAACCTTGTGTAAGTATGTATAGCCAGGCCAGGCGATATATGCCTATAATCACAACTTTCCAGAGGCTGAGATAGGGGAATCAATGGAGATTGAGACCAGCCTGGATTACAATGTGAGCTCAAGGCCAGACTGAGTGGATAGAGATAGTATGCCTCAAGAAGACCAAAAAAAAAAAAAAAAAAAAAATCAAAGTTATACTCATTAATGAATGAAACACTGCTCGTTTGTAGAGAACTAGTTTTTATGTATCTAGTAAGAAAAAGGAAAGGGATCATAAAATTAATATTTAAAGCTTTATGGAGGATAATCAAATAAAATTTAGGAAAAACTGATTTATGCTTTTAACAAGACAATAGGAATAAAAATTAAATTTGTTTAGCTATTTCTACTCATGTACAACAAGTTACTTAATAGCTGATAAATATGAGTAAATAAATACATTAAAATGCTATTGCACGATTATTTGCTTAACTCAATGCTTTACAAATTCACATAAAATCTTCTATAGGGGCTGGGGATATGGCTCAGTGGTGTAAGCGCCGGCCTTGCAAGTACATGGTCCTGAGTTTGATCCCTGGTACCACAAAAAAAAAAAAATCTTCTGTAAATATGGACACATAAGATCACATATTTGCATAGTTAAAATACTTAGAGAGAGTTGGGTTGCTAAGTGCTCTCATATGCATTATCAAATGCATTGAGTTTAAATACATTGAAAACTTAGGGTTAAAAAATAAAATAAAATTGGTCCACTATTGGGTTACATACTAATACTTCAAGTAGTTTTACTTTCAGTTAAAAATCAATTTTATATTAAATAATAAACCAGATATTTAAGCAAAAATATTGGGGGCTATATAAATAGATTCATCCCTGTGGAATATACCTCTATGTTACCAGGTTTTTCTGGTGAAGAAACTAAACTAAAGTAAACAACCACCCCAAAGGTCTGGCCAGATAGCTCAGTGGACAAAAGCACCTGCTTAGGCAGGCACAATGACCTGAGTTCAATCCCCAGCATGCCGTGTTGGCCCCACCACTGGAGCACCCAAGTGAGACTGGGTGTGGTGGCGTGCACCTGTAATCCCAGCAGCTGGGAGGCTGAAAACAGAAGGATCACTATGAGTCTGATCTTTGTAGTGAGAACCTGTAGACCCTATATTAAATATATTAAAGGAAAAACCACTCCATGAAGAGTTAATCATACTCATCTTCTATCAATGAATTTAAAGCAGTAAAAAAAAAAATGTGTGCTTATGTATTTGTGTAAACATTTTTAGGTTAACCGGACAATAAAATTTCTGCTTCTCTTGTAGTTTACCTTTTAATGAGGACAATTCCTCTACAAATAATATCTAAACATGATAATCACTTCTTCAACAAGTATCTATTTTTAAGTAATTTCTTTTGTTTCTTAAAAAATATTTTCCACTTCTCATCAATTGGAAAGTGATTTATAAGTCAAATTTTGTCATTAATAGAAGCTATGGTTTTAGAACCAACTACATATTTTTGGCAATGCTGAAGCTGTTAGGACTTTGGCAACTCTTAGAGATGAAGTAAAATGTCTTTTGCACAAAGGGATGTGTACAAGTCTTTGGGGGTCCAGGAGTGGAATGTTACAGTTCATTCTCCCAAAGGCTCATGAGGTCATAGGACAGACTTATAGAATTTGTGATTAATTCATGATCCAGTGCTGGGATTATGAGTGTGAGTGCTACATTCATCCTGGGGCAGATAGACTGAATGCAACATATGGGAGACAGACTTGCTCTCTGTTACCATTATTGCTGCTACTCCTCCCTTTTTTCTTGCTGTTTTATTGCTTTCTATTACCATGAACTGCTTCCACGTGCCACATGCCACTCTGTCTTGGACCCAACTGAGTATGGACTGAAACCTGCACAAAATGTGTGTTACAGAAACCTTTCCTTTCTTCATTTTGGTTATCAGGTATTTTGTCACAGCAATGTGAGAAAAGTAAATGGGACAATAATTAAATTTAAAAAATACAATTCATACTCTGAGTTAGCCTATCCTCTAGTATAATATTTACTCAATAAATGATTAATAGTTTTGATATTGTATAACTTACTTTGCAATTCTTGTGTGAAAGGATCTTTTAAGAAATCTATTTATTAAAAAAGTTACTATTTTCCTTTAGTATTATCATCTGAAATTCAATTTAAATCTATTATATTAGCATGTAAACTATTAATAATGTTTTATGAGGAAGAACTTTTCTTTATATACCTGAACTTTTTCCCTTAAGCTACAGCATTTTAAACAAATGAATCAAATGTTTCTTAAATCCATTTAATAATAAGCTGCTAAATAGATTTACAAATGACTTAAGCTTAGTGTTAGATTTTTTTTTGATTTTTTTCAAAGTTTTATTGACAAACAAATAGCAATGAGACAGTTTCAAATCCTATCAGAAGGACAGTTTCAACAAATAATACACTGCATATATTCTTCTTAGTGGTTAATTGCTGTACAAGATGCGGACTTGTGATCCTATTTACAA
>NW_004524585.1:3433721-3456522 GCF_000260255.1 Octodon degus | reverse complement strand
TTCTGTAGGACTGGCAATGTCAGAAGTTGTTGACTTGAGCCTTTTACAGCTCAGCATATTAATATGGCTTTACTTTTTATACCTCAATTTTATACTTTTCTGCTGGATGGTTAAGATCAAGATAAAGCAAGACCTATATAATAAGAAATGTAACTTTTGCATCTGACAATGTCAGTCAAATCCCTTCAGGATTTATCCTGAAACCCTATACCACAGTTTGTAGATCCTTTGTCAGTGTCAGCCATGTGGATGAGTCACGACCATTGCTTGACCAATTTTCTTTCTGTGAAAGCCTGAGAGAATGTTTTCTCTCCATGTGACTCTCCTTAGGCACATTATACATCATTGATCACTTTCCTCTGTGGCCCTATAATCTCCTTGATCAGAAAATTTGGGACACAACTGATGTGCAGGATGTTACAGTACAGGTTCATTTATGTCCAGAGTCCTCACTGACCTTGAAAGGCTAGGGCCAAACTGTTGGCTGTCTTTGAAGTCCTTCTTTCTCTCTAATTTTTGGTCTACAAACTTAAGTTGTTAACCTTCCAGAAGAGAAGCTTAATGATATTATTACCCTATAACATAGGCAGTTGAGCTTAACCTCACTATTAGTCAACAACTTCTGAGATTGCCAGTCCTACAGATAACCCACTGCTATTATGGACTACTGACCTATATTGGATTATTTTGCTGAATTCATGTACCTACAATATTCAAACGGCAATGAAATACCCATCTCAGACAAAACGAAACAAAAAAGGGGGATATAAATAAAGGACCATTTTGTATCTGTATATACAAAATAGGATAGATATGCCTCTACTTTCTCTTAGTTCAATGAGAAGAAATATTTGTACTAATAGTGGTTGGACAAGATATCATGTCTGCATCTTGTACTCTGAATAACTATTACAAAGACAACATTATGCAATGTATTAATTATTAACTATCCTACTAACCTGTTTTGAAACTGTCTCATTGCTATTTCTCAATAAAATTGATAAAAAATTAAAAGTTAAAAAGAAGTAATCTTTACCAATAAAATATTAATTCTCACATTACATTTAGCTCTTTATTTCAACCTAGATCTGAACATCTTTAAAAGGTATTTGAACCTGTGTGTAAGGACTGAGCTGAGTGAATTTAAATACTAACTCTATCTTAGAAGTCATGTAAGGCATATGATCTTGAGATGTAGACTCGACCAAGGTAGCCTGCCGCTTCCTCGTTTTCACAATAGAAACAGCATACAGAGTAATGAAGGAGCAATGCAAAGATTCAAAATAGATTATGAAAGCAAATACATCTCAGAATTATTAGCATAAATAGTAGCTACTAGATGAAAAAATGTGCACGTTAGATAACAGACTGAAGAGAAAGTATTATGTTTGACAACATAATGAAGAAAAAAAATAATGACTTTCTCAACACACAGTAGCTTATTTTATTCCATAAACCATGCAGTCCTGAACTACGTAGTATGGAAAAGCTGTGAAATACTCAAATTATGTAAAAATCTGGCTTCTACTCTTATTTCTGGCCATCGTTGGCTTAAACTTGCAGTGCTCTAAATACCACATGGTCCCATATACCTGGTATATGTATATAAAATATATCTCACAACTAAGTCAAAATCTTTTGTAAAGGTTTCCTCGAACCCTGACAACTAATATCCTTTCATAGCTCATTATTCATATTTATCTCCTAGGAAAGCTGTGAGGTTCCCACTTTGTTTGAATAAAAACAAGTTCTGTTTTTAAATGGGAAACCAGATATTTGACGATGAAGCAGCATCTCTTGTACAACAATTTTTCCTAATAAAATAATTCGAAATTAACTTGAAAAGGCAATTTCTTGAGACAAAGTGAGAGTCTTGGAAGAAGTCACTTGTTTTGGAGTTAAGAGTTTAGATCTGCAGATGCAGCATACTATAGTTCAACTGTCAGAAATACAGTGTTACAGCAGCGGTCGCCACGCTTCCTGTAAGCTTCACCAATAATTTACATAACTACTCGTTATGTAGTTTGATTCAAGCTCTCTAACTCACACAGCCAGTCAATTTTCATGCCACAGAGCTTTTACAAAATGACTTGCTTCAGTGGTAAAATAACAGAATCATTTAATATTTACCTTATAACAACAGGAAGTAAGGAGAACTAAGACATACCACAGATCCAAGAGCAGGAGATGTTGGTATTATAGTGGTAACTGAACATTCTAAATATGGGTTATGTTATCCTAAGAAAGATAAAAGATGCAGAAAGACTAAGAAACTACATTCCCTACCCTACTATCTAAAATGACATGGCTTCATTTTTGAGGCAAAATATCAAGAAACAGCTATGGTTACTATGGTAACTACATTAAAAATACAAAGAAAATGTGGAATGTTTTCAAGTGATAAGTGCATTTAAAATGCAAACACCCATTCCCTGAAGAATTGAATATAATTTGAAATTTAAACTTAATACTGCAAGAAATGTGTTACAAATTTAGCAATTGAAAACTTTAAGTAGTTTCATCTTTCTTCATAAAATAAATTTTACTAAAGGGAGAATATTTAATGGTATTAAAATAACAGTATAAAAATTAGACTCAAATGTGTTACTGGTTGGCTGTTTTTATCATAAATTAACAGACAACAGTATCTCTAAGGTATAGATGGGTACATTTTTTTTATTCTAGTAGAGGGTCTACAGGGTCTACAGGTCTCACTATGTAGATTGGACCCATAGCTATCCGCCTTTGTGCAGCCTCCCAAGCACTGGCATTACAGGCGCATGCCATCACGCCCCGTCTCAGTTGCCATCTCGTAGCACACTGGAATAGAACCCCAGTCCCTAAGTCTGCCTAAGCAGGCACTTTAATCTGCTGAGTTATCTGGCTGGCCCACACTTTTTTCATCTCATTTCATGATTCTACCATTTTTCTGTATACTATACTTAGGACCAAAACTCTGAATTCCAACCTGAGTAAGTTCTCAACAAATCATATCTTGATTTCTAGCAGTCTCTACTTTTACCACCACAACAATGCATATTAATCCTGCTTGTTCTCCAGAATAAAATGAAATCCTTTTAAATGATTTTCCAGCTACCATTCTTGCACGTCACAATCTATCATTCACAAGGTACTTAAATAATGTGTATAATTTCAAATTAAATCATACCACTACGTTCTTTGAATTATACCCACTACCCTTGCACTTAGAATACAACCTAAACTTTTTTTTTGTATTTTTTTAGGAAGGGCCTACAGGGTGTTCAGGGTCTCACTACTAGATCAGACTCATAGTGATCTACCTGTTCACAGCCTCCCAAGAGCTGGGATTACAGACGTGCACCACCATGCCCAGTCTTTAAAGCCCCGTTCAACTTAACTCTCATTTGTCTTTTGTTTTTATAACTTCACCCTACTATAACCTTACAAAATTAGCTTACTTCTGTCTTTGAGCATCTAAATTAATCCGACATTTGACTTTTAATATGTTTCAGTTGAAATTCTTTAGAGAGGCCTTCTTTATCTTGCTTATGAAAGATCAATTTATCATTTGACCATATTGCCCATCTTGTTTCACTTTTGTAACAATACTTTTTACTATTGGTAATGGTCTTATTTGTTTAATTAATTTTAATTAAGTTAATTAATCTTATCTATGCTAATGAGATTATAATCTGCTTCTAAATAGAGAACTCGTATGCCAGTTTCATTATTCTCCAATGCTTCTAGTGTCTAGCAATTCATTAAGCATTCCATACACACTTTAACATTACTTCCTTTAATAAAAATCTTAAAAATAAACAAAGAATATTAGAATCAAAGAAAAATGATAGAATTTATGGAAACTATAAATATAAGGTATGAAAATATTTTATTTCAAAAATTAAAATGCTAACTGCATCATTGTGTACCGGGTTTAGAATACCTATGAAAATAGATGTAAGAGAGGAAATAACTGTACCAGCAAAGAAAAAAAACCTTTGTTTCTTAAATCTATCATTATCTTGAAATAAATGATTGCTGTCAACATATTTTATTACAATGAAACATTAAAAGCAAAACCTAAAAATAATACAAAGTATAAATTTAAAATGTTATTAAAACAGCAGAAATCATAAAATCTTCTGAAGAAACAATAGAGTAAGAATTTAAAATATACACATTTATTGAAAGTGCTCATGTTTATTTATGTCCTTTTTCCCTTTTCTTTCATATCAGATTTCAAAGCATTTTTTCCCCATTATAGCTCCAATTTTTTTTTTTTTACTTCCAAAAACTTTTACCTCTATTATAGTAGATTAAAGATCTCAGCTTTGAAGGAACCAGCCAGATAGCTCCATGGAGTAAAGGGCCTGGTTAGGCAGAGTGCAGCGGCCAGGTTCGATCCCCTAGAGTGCTGTGCTGGCCCCACCCCTGGAGTGAGATGGCGATTGAGACTAGGTGTGGTGGCATGCACCTTTCCTCCTAGTGCTTGGGAGGCTGAAAATGGGAGAATTACTATGAGTCCAATCTATGCAATGAGACCCTATACACTTTGCAGATCCTGTACCAAACACATTAAAAAATAATAATAGTAATAATAATCACAGCTTTGCCAAGTTATACCTGAGTGACAAATTATTTACTGAAGATCACTTTATGAATAAAATCAGTTTGGTTATGTCTTAGTGTTTTTCAAAAGTTTTAGTGTCAGTATACTTTATACTTTTAAATGATTTGGAGCAAACCATGTTTTGTCTGTGTGAAATATATCAGTTAGTATACACTAGTGGTAATGAAACTGTAGCATGTGTCTTACTTTTTGATTAAGACAAAGGATGCTAACGTATGAATTGTTTTTTTCTAAACTAAAATGCCAGCAATCTGACTTAATTGTAGTGCTGTCACATAGCAATAAATAAGTAGGTATTAGGTTGTAGTCTGAGCAATCATTTCTAAAATGTTCTCTATTACTGGTATGTGCCATATTGAGGGTTTGAACCAAATTTTTAAAATGTATATTTCAGCTTATAATTACAGTTACAGTACAATCCTCTCACTTCTTAAAAATATATGTTTTGAAAACTAACTACATTTCACAAATTGAAAAATATCAAGTCAGCATTCAGTTAATTTTTTTTGAGTTTCATGTCTGGCATAAAAGAAGAAAGCTGAATTATTGCTTCAGCTTCTATATCTAAATATTACTTTCTTGAAAGTATATTATGAATGTCTTACATTAAGTTATTTTTTAAAATTTATTTATTTAATTTATTTGTGTGTGTGTGTGTGTGTGTGTGTTTGGCCAGCTCAGCCCACCAGGGGGCAGGGCTGGCTGGCATGTGGTGCTGGGGGATTGAACCGCAGTCCCTGTGCTTTGCTGAGCTTGTTCTAAGTAGGTGCTTTAGACCACTGAGCCATCTCACCAGCCCTTACATTAAGTTATTACACATCAGTTTAGATATTCATCCATGGTACCATACCATCACATATCAGTGGTAGTGTTTTTGTTTTTTAATGACAAAATGGACTTGATAAACTAAGGAATTCTATGATTTAAAATATATCATTATGATAACAGACAAATGTCAAGCCATAAGAAAATATTTGCATAGGTAAGAGAATCATAGTTAGAATATATTAAAAGCTTGTAAAATTCAGTAAAAACTGATGTCATCAAATAAAACAAGACTGAGATAAACAGATAATATACCAAAGAAGATAGACACTGAAGAAATAGAAAGATAGCATCATAACTCATTAGCAGTGTGCAAATTTAAAAATTATCAATGTGAGAAATCTCTATATTCAAATAGTTTCCTCAGATTTGTTGGATCTTATGACAAATGTTGGTCAGAATGTAGAATAAGAGCACAGTAATTGATGACTGGAATGTCAGTTCTACAAAATGTTAGTACTTTCCTAAAAGATTAGTCATACAACTGTGTACCATATTACCCAATCATTCCACTTTCAGTCATTTACTCAGGAAAAATGAAAATGTATGTCTAATGCAATCTTACCTATACATTTTAACAAACATTTTAAACATAACAGGATAAATGTGAAAATAATGAAATGTTTAATAGTGGTGGATTGCTAAAAAAAAATTTATGGAATTATCATGTAATAGAATAGTACCCAGTAATACTAAATAAAGTAATTCTGACATATAGAACAGCATAGATAAATAATTTTTAAAGTATTAAAAGCAGAATGGAAAAGTACATGCTATATGACTCACATCACATAAAGGCTTGGAAATACAAACTGAACTATAGTGAAGGAAATCATTGGTTGTTGGGAAACAGAAAGTCAGAATGAAAACAGAAAAGTACAGAAAAAATTTTACAAAGAAACACAGGAAAATTTGGGGATTGCTATTTGGGTTTATAATCTCCACTATACTGAGGATCCATATACCGTATAGCAAAACTTTGTAAATTACATACCTTAAATATGTACAGTTTATGGTATTTTCAAATGTTTTGGTGTTTTTACATTTATAAATTTAAATGATTTGGAGCAAAACAAGTTTTGTCTGTGTGAAATACATAATTATTATATGCACATGGTAGTGAAGCTGTGGCACATGTCATTGTTAAATCTTACCATTTTTCTTTTCAATTCCATTATCATGCTTATTTTAAATAATTTTTTAATGGTTATACTGTGTATTTTTTTAAAGGTTAAAATGTGTATTGCGCTGGGGAGAGAGCTCAGTAGAATAAGCAACTGCCTGGCAAGAGCAAGGTCCTGAGTCAATCTGTGGTACCGACAAAAAAAAACAATGTGTATTGAGGACCAGAGAGATAGCTCAGCAGACTAAGCACCTACTCAGGCAGGCATAGGAACCCAGATTTGATCCCCAGCACATACTGCACTGGCTCCACCCCCAGGGCGTACTCAGCAGACAAGGAGAACTGATGTGGTAGCTCACTCCTGTAATCCTCACTCTGGGGAGGCTGAAAACAGGAGGATCACTGCAGCTGCATAGTGAGATCCTGCACCAAATACGTTCAAAGAAAAAAAATGTATATTGAATGCTTAATGAATTGCTACTGTATGTGTCCTCATTCCTGTAATCCCAGCAACTCAGGAGGCTGAAGCAGAAGGGCTGCAAGTTTGAGGCAAGCCTAGGCCCCATGGTGTGACCCTCCTAAAAATTAAAGATCATTTAAAAGGGACTGCAGTATAGCTCAGTGTGAAGCTGCTGTGTATATTTTTAACAAAATCCACTAATGTTCTTTTTCACTAAGGCCACACCCAGTGAAAGTAGATTATTTTCTAAGCAGTCGAGCATGACTGAAAACAGTCCAAGGAATGTTAGCACAGTTGGCCTTACTGCCGCTGCTTGGGCTCATGCACCCCCGGCCTACACAACGGGTCTAGCCCATCTGAATTATTCTAAGAGGAAACAGATTGAAAACATTGTGAACCTTTGATCTCGTCTGCTCTCCTGTTCGTGTTATGGAGAAATCACACAGACATCTTCTCTAGTGATTGGTTAGAACTGGCCCTGGATGGAAGCCAGCAGAACAGTATCAACAGCCACACCTGCAAATTTCTCCATAGACCAGACATTGCTTTTTGTTTTCTGCTGCAGCTTTAGTTTGACAAGTTACCACAGTACTGGAAAGTGAGGGCTCCACCCCTCCTTCAGCAGGCATTCAGTCATGTGATACTTTATTATTCTCCCAGCTACTCTTTTCTAGCCAATGAGTTTCCCTTGTGAGACGCTTCTCTGACTAGCTCATCTCTAATTCAATCGGTGTAACAGAAAATTGTTGACTATTCAAAAGCATATCACATATCTGGTTATAATTTTCATAATTTTAAATATGAAATAATTAGACCTGACATGACATTAAAATTTAAATAGCACTGTGAATTATTCAAATGTGATCTGATGCATAAGACACAATCTGGTAAATATTAATATTTACAGTTTAAATGCTATGGTTTTCATATATCTGTGTACTATTTGCAGTTTTGCACAATTTTCTCCTTTCATGTATCAGAAAACTCTTTGGTGCAATACTTTAATCTTTTTAGTCAACATTTTTAGATATAATTAGCACCAGCAACTCTATATTGGAAAAGTTATTCATTTAATATTCTATTAAGACAACAATTGGTACACTGTAGTTCAAAGAAAACTACTATAGACATAAGAAAAGCTAGAGAGAAAAAGGCATCTAGCATCTTACTATGATTTTAAAAACAATTTAATCTTAAAAGTACACTGAAAAAATCTTGGAAACTACAGTGACCCTGAGATTCATTTAGATGAAAAAAAAATCTTAAAGCAATAATGATTTGCTTTTAAAGAATTATGGTGGAGTGCTCTTGGATTTCTTTTCTTTTCTTTTCTTTTCTTTTCTTTTCTTTTTTAATGTATTTAGGACAGTGTCTACAGGGTCTATAGGATTGTATTTCACAGATCAGACTCATAGCGATTCTCCCGTTTTCAGCCTCCCAAACTCTGGGATTACAGGCCCATGACACCACACCCAGAATCAATTGCCATCTCAGTGCACACAGGGGGCGGGGCCAGGGATGAACCCCTGCAGCTGCCCCAGTCTGTCTCAGCAGTCACTTTAGTCTGCTGAATTATCTGGAAGACAAATGCTCTTGGATTTCGTCCCCCTCAGGACATAAGGCAGACTTTGACTAGTACTAAAGTTGCAATTTGAGCAGTACCTAATTTTATGGGGGACAATCAGGTAGCATTTCATTTTTGTCATAGATTGGCAGGAAAGAGTCAGGCTTTTGTATTGCCACCTTCTGGGTCATTACACTGGCCACTTACGGGGCACATATGTTCAGGGAAAGCAGGTCTCTGCAGCTAGGAACTATGAACCATCTGCATTCATTTCTTTGTTAGTAAGAATTAGTGTCTTGGCCCTTAAAGGGAGCAGTGGAATAAGTGTGTTCCAGGAAGGGGGACATACTCTAAGGGAGATTAACGGCAATGTGTCTTTTACTATAATATTTTTATAAGTAAACATTTGCAGTATATTTTAAACACCTTCTGTATGCTAAGCAGGTATAACAATGTCATATGACGAAGGTGAGAAATAAAAGGCACATGTTCAGTTTAGTGGAAAAATGTCAAAAACATGGGAGAAATCCTGAAGATAAAAATAAAGTGAAAATAAGCAAGAGCTCTATCAGCGCTACCTTTACCTTTAATACACTGGCCGAGTCTACGCCCCCCTTTCCTTCCTGCCCCACACTTTATCACTACATTCCAAACACAGAAACTTGAGATTTCTTGTACAGATTAGTTTTCTTTCTTCACTCCAGTCATCTTAAAAGTACATTCCAGGATGTGCAGACAGTTTTATGCACTACCACTCCTGCTCTCTTTCAACTGGAGATTTATTGCAGTATATTACAGTTGAAATATCATTTTTCCCAATAGTAGGATCATTTACGTTCTGTCTTTATATTCATTTAAAAATAAATAGGAAGTAAATGTGTACATGCAAGTTATGGTCCTGGTGTACCATCAGTACAAAGTTCAATTGTGTGTTCTGTATTATAAATTATAAATTATAAATTGCAAACAATGATACTTGACAATTTTATTTATTTATTTGTTTGTTTGTTTGTTTATTTATTTTACAGTACCAGGGATTGAACTCAGGACCCTGCGCTTGCCAGGCAAGCACTTATTCTACTGAGCTATCTTCCCGGGCCCTACTTAATAATTTTAAATAGTTTTCTCTCTCCATACATGTTTATAATTTTTCAGTATGATTTTTAGAAATAGGTATCAAAGGAAGGGATTAGCTAACTATATGTAATGTACACAGGGCATCTTTTTAGGGCATGTAAGTCTTTTTCCCAGAGAAAGAAAGAGGATACTTTTCAAAGATAAAAATTGCACTCAGATTATGTGTTAATAATAGTATATGTAATGTGTACATTTTAAGTTCTGAAGAAGGAAATGAGTCAGAACTATTTTAAGCAAGACAATATCAGAGAGAATGAACAGAATTAATCTTTGAAGGAGGTTTTTAGATCAGGAAAATGGAAAGAACTGGGTAAGTAGATAAGAGAAAATGGAAGGAACACCAATTTTTTTCAAACAAATGTGCCTTTCACATATAGAGAAAAAAGCCACTTCTTAATAATTAAAGTGCCTTAGAGTTAAAGGCAATCAATTCAGAGCACTTACCACTTTGACAGGCGGGTAGTGATACCTGAATGTGTGCTCAGAGATGTATGAATTTTCATTCTCTATGTTCATTTTATTTCACATAAAATCTTATTTATATTTGCTCCATGGGAGTTTCTTATTTATGTTATGAGTCTATAACACTTATTTTATAAATTAGGGATTAGCAGGCTGGGAAGATAGCTCATCAATCTATGCATTGGCCTGGCAAGCACAAGGACCTGAGTTAGATCCCTGGTACCACATACAGTGCTGGCCACTGAAACCAGGCGTGGTAGTGCACACCTGTAATCCCAGGGCTGAGGAAGCTGACACAGAAACATCACTATGAGTTCAAGCTACATAGTGAGGCCCTGCACCAAATAAATAAATAAATAAATAAATAAATAAATAAAATTTTAATAATTAGGGATTAGCATAACACACTGACTAAAACTTACCTAACCTTAGGAGATGCCATGCCTGAACACTTCCTGTAAGAGCATATTAGGCATCTACCTAGCATCTGTTTTCTCATCATAAAGTTTTCCATAAATATGCATTGCATCTCTATTCCAAGATTGTATCAGAGAGGACATATAAATATGATATTTTAAATACCCAACAATGTATGTCAAAAAGAAAATTTAAAGAGAAGATGGTGATATTGGTAGAATACATGAGATAAAACAACTTTTTAAAGATAAGCATCCTATGAACTGGTAACTTCTCTAAAAGCAAGTTCTGACAGAAAACTTCCACACTCAGTAGGAACTAAAGAAAAAGAAAGAGGGGGGTTGCAATTTTACTATATCTACTTAAGGAGAGGAGTGAAGATCAGTGTTAAAATGTAACAGCATTTAAGCCACACAAATAAGCAAGACAGACAACAGAAGGTAGGAAGAAAGCATAAAATATTTCTTGGACAAATATAAAATTAGTAACAGTACAAGAAGAAGTCTGGAATTAATATGCTGACTCAAACTAAGTAGCAAATTATAAACCATATGATAATGACCTTAATATAATCAACAATAACAATGGACATGTTTAGAATTTTTCAAGTATTTTGACACTGATCAAATATATACAGCCAATTTGTGCAGTTGTAAATGTTAGTTATAGAGGGTTTCTTGTGTTGTGAAGATGCCCTGGACACAGGCTTGTGATGCACCACACAGGTGGAGCAGCAGGCGCTGCTGCCTGCACAGCGCAGCAGCCTCAGGGCTCCAAAAGGCAGTTGCTAGAGGACATTCCAGGGGGAATGGTGCAAGCTGAAGAGTGCAGCCCTGGCTAGACCATTCTTAGCTTCAGAGTCTTTTCCTGGAACACTCCAGATAACAGTGCTGGCAGAAACTTGTCAGCTATCCAGGAACACTCAGGCAAGCCAATTTTTTAAAAGTCACCTTGGAAGAAAATTCTGGAAATATTTCAGTCAGGCTCTTCCAGCCACAATGGTTGCCTCAGTCTTACATCTGAAATTCAGACATTGAGAAGGTAAAAAGAGCTCTCCTAGGTCCTTCCTGAATACTTAACTCACAGAATCCAAAGTGACAAAGTTATTTAGCCACCAGAGTTCGGTGTGGCTTGTTACGTAATAATAGAGATTGAGAACACCAGGTAACAGCTACATTGTGCAACTGCAACAGCAATCAAGATAAAGTAACATTATCAAGAATAAGGGAATATTTACAGCTCAGCTATACACGCCTATATGCCCAACATTCTGGAAGGCTGAGGCATGAGAATCCTTAAGTTTGAGCATAGCCTGAGTAATTTACAGACTACTGTCTCAAAATTAAAACTCAAAAAGAGCTGGAGTTGGGGCTGGGGAGATAGCTCAGCCATCTAAATATCTGTCTGACAAGCACAAGGACCTGGGTTCAATCCCTGGCACCACTTGCCATGCTGACCCCAGAACTCTGAGCGTGATGTGCTGAACACCAAAACTGGGTGTACTGGTGCATGTCTGTAATCTCAGTGCTGGGGATGCTGAGACAGGATGATCACTACAAGTCCTAGCTACATAGTGAGACCCTGAACCAAGTAAATAAATACATAAGAAATAAATAGATAGGCTGGAGGCACAGCTTCTGAAGGCCCTGGATTCAATCCCTCCTACCAGCTCCTACATACGTATACACACACACACACGCACGCACGCACGCACGCACGCGCACAAACTCTAGAGTTGCATTTTTTCTTTCTTTCTTTCTTTCTTTTTTCTTTTTCTTTTTTTTTTTTTATGGAACCAGGGATTGAACTCAGACCCTTGTGCTTGCCAGGGAAGTGCTTATTCCACTGAGCCATCTCCCCAGCCACCTAGAGTTGCATAAAATTAATGTGTTTGTAAATAAAATACTTCCACAACAGTTTGAAGGAATATTTAAAAATATTATTTATATATTTAAAATAAAGGACCAGAGAGATAGCTCAGGTGTCTAAAGGGCCTGCTTAAGCAAACTTAGGCAATTGCACAGGGAACACAGTTCAACCCCAGCACCACTTGCCATGCTAGCCATGACTCTGCAGTGGGCTAAGCCAGCTACACACACAAAAAAAAAGGTTAAGAAAATATAAATTACATAAAATAAAATAACATAGCACTGCTATTAACTGCAATAGTGTTGATTTGGTCATATTAAAATGAGCTATCAATTAATCATTTTTGACACCTATAGTTGGTCTATACAGCCAGAGAAGCTGTTTATAACAAGTGTAATCAGAAAATACAGCGAATCCTATTACTGAGTGTCATCCATTAGAAAACAAGGATCTTCAACACAAGAAATGGCACATCAACCTTTAGTAAAACTGACAAGTTTCAGCTTGTTTGGTGAGGAACAAGGGTTGTAAGTTATGGTGGAGAGGTGTGTTTTAAAGCGTGTTATAAATCATGCATCATAAACAGCACAGATCATAACAATCTGAAGCATCATATCTTCACAATCCAACTCTTTAGTTATTATGGGACGTGAAACTTGATGTCTGTGTTTATGATCCTGACAAAAAATTTCAATGTTCTCAACAAAAGTCACCTAGTTTTCCTATGATAAAAGCCACTCAAGACATAAAATCAAGCTTATATTGACTGTGGTTTCTGGTTTTGATGGAATTATTAAACTGAGCTTATGCCTAGGAACACTACAGTGTACTTAATATTATATGGGTCTATTAGAATGTTTAAGAACTGATGTATGTAGAAATCAGCCCCTAAATAGGTGAAGTGTTTCATTCCTTATTATGATAATGTCCATGCTATACATTGTAATTTCTGTCAGTTACACATAGTATAGTATGTCTTCATCAACCTTGGTCTCTGAAACTGGTGTAATGCAAATTATAGTCTTTCCCTAAAATTGAAATGACCAAGAAAAGTAAGCACTTTGAATCAAGTCAGGAAATCATGTTAGGAATGGCAGCAAAGCTAAAGGCATAAAAGAAGACACCCAGAACTGCTACAGAAAGTGACAAGAATAGTAAGATAAGTGTATTTTAAGTAAAAAAGAGCATTTTGAAGGAATCATTGACAACATATATTTTGCTATACAGAATTTTATACCTCATAATTTTTTAAAATTTTACATTTTATTTCAAAAGACTCCCAGAGAAAATTGAATTTTAAAGAAAATGTGTTTGTCATTCTTAATAGCTGAATAATACTCCATTGTGTAAAAATATCACATCTTTTTCAACCATTCCTCAGGTGATGGGAATCTTGGTTGTTTCCAAGATTTGGCTATCACAAATTGTGCTGCTATAAACATAGGCACACATATATCCCTATGATATGATGTTTTCAGATCCTCTGGGAAAATTCCCAGTAGAGGAATAGCTGGTTTAAAGGGGATTTCCAGACCAACTTTTCTAAGGAGTCTCCATACTGATTTCCATAATGGTTGCACCAGTCTGCATTCCCATCAGCAGTGCAGAAGGGTACCTTTTTCCCCACAGCTTCTCCAACATTTGTTGTTGGGTAATTTCACTATGATAGCCATTCTTTCTGGGGTGAGATGATATCTCAATGCTGTTTTAATTTGCATTTCACAGATTGCTACTAATGTGGAGCATTTTTTCATATATTTATTCTCTTCTTTAATTTCATCCTCTGAGAAGCGTGTGTTCATCTCCGATGCCCATTTCTGCATTGGATCTTTAAATTTTGGGGCCCTAGTGTTTTTAGTTCTTTTTAAAGTCTAGAGAGCAGACCTTTGTCTGAGTACTTATTTGTCATGATTTTTTCCAAATTTGTGGGTTGCCTTTTCACTTTGTTGGTAATTTCTTTTGTCGTGAAAAAACTTCTCAGTAAGAGCAGGTTCCAGTTGTTAATTCTTTTCCACTGTTTCCCGTGCGATTTGATTTCTGTTCATGAATCCTTTGCCTACCCCTATGTCTTCAAGAGTTCCTCATACTTTCTCTTCCAAGAGATTTAGTGTCTCTGCTTTAATGTTTAGATCTTTAATCCAGTTTGACTTTAGTTTAGTGCATGAAGATAGACCTGGGTCAAGATTCAAAAGCTACAACTCTTGTTGCATAGGTCCTGCTTTACCTTGGTCTTAACCATCCAGCAGAAAAGTATAAAAACAAAATATAAGAAGTAAATCCATGCTCTTGTGTTGAGCTGTGGGGGACTCAGGTCAACAATTTCTGACATTGCCAGTCAAGCGGATGACCCAATAGTATTATGGACTACTGGACTCTTAGAATATTTTGCTGAGTTTACACACCTATAATATTCAAATAACGGAACTTTAAAAAAAAAAAAAGGGGGTATACAGATGAAATTCCATTTCATATGTGTGTATTCAGAGTGGTTAGAATAGATATATAGTTACATTCTCTTAATGACTAGAGGGATTTGTTCTATTGGTGTTTGTAAATAGGATATCATGTCCGCATCTTGTACAGCAATTAACCACTAGGAAGAATGTATGCAATGTGTTAATTATCAAACCTGTCCTACCAATTTGTTTTAAAAGTGTCTCATTGCTATTTGTTTCTCAATAAAATTATGGAAATAAATAAATAAATAAGTAAATGTGAATAATTGTCTATTAGCAAAAATTTATCTAAAAAAAGAAAAAAATCTGTCTTTTCCTACTACATAATTGTAAATTGAGACAAATTTTATTTTGATGATATATTTTCTTTACCACAGAATACATAATTTGTGAGTTTAAGTGAAATAAAAATCATTTCTCTATTAAGTGAAATAATTTCCAAGTCAAGAATTAAAAACAGGAGCCTGGGAGATGGCTCAGTGGAATAAGTGCTTCCCTGGCAAGCACAAGGGCCTGAGTTCAATCCCCGGTTCTGACAAAAATAAATAATTAAATAAATAAAAAATAAAATGAGAATTAAAAACAAAAGAATAGAAGCTGTGTGGATAATAACTAATTTTTTTTTCAACTTGACGTTAAATTATGTAAAAAGTAGTACTGAATGCATCCCAATTCTTTTGTACAACTTTATATTACAGAGACATTGCTTATAAGGGAAAAAAAAAGCCTTTTGAAATCAATTCTTATATAGTTAAATCTATGAGGTATTTCCCAATTTACTTGTAGTCTATGATAAAATGAAATCTCACATGACTTTGTCTTGTACTTCTGCTAAATTTTGACAGCCTTGGGCCTGTGGTTACTCAAACTATAGGCAAAGGCAGACCTCAGGTCAGGAGGGTTTGATTCTTCCAACTTCACACAGCCACTAACATTTTTTGCCATGTATATAGCTTGTTCAAAGTGTTCTAATGAGTCTCAGGTATTAGCATTTTAAATCTAATAAAATTCTGAAATAATCCTTGGGGAGGTGATGCACTATTTTGCATCAGGCAGTAGGGTGAAATGGAATGGTCTTCAGTAAGCATCTGAGTGGGTACTTCCTGAATATGACTGGGAATTTACAGTCTTGTGCATGTCCTCATTTGCTCTTTTTTCATATCCTTTCCAAAGTTTCAAATCTATTCACATTCTCTGGAAACACTGAAGCTTGAAAAATTCTGGTGCTTACCCGTGCATGTTCTTCATACACTTATATCTCCCAAAGCACAGTCTACTAGATTCGTCACAGATGTGATCATTTAGGCATTTTATATCTCAACCATTGGAGTTGCACACACCAATGTTTGAATTTATAATGTGGCCTCAAACAGTGTGTGTGTGTGTGTGTGTGTGTGTGTGTGTGTGTGTGTGTTTCTATTGGGGGATTGTGCAGTTCTATTGCATTCCTTTGAGAGAAAAAATGATAAAGGAAAAAATTATTTTAAGAGGTCCTGGTTTCTCTTGAAGCAGAGTAGTTTCATCCTATGTGCACCTTTGCAGAAGAGCATCTTGGCACGTGAAGACTTTCCCACTGAGAGTGATATTGGTGCTTGCTGACACATGATGGTTGGCCTGTTTATTTGCAAGCCGTTCTCCCCTGGGTTCTAGTTTAGAGCCTCTCCTGTGCTGCAAAAGTGAGGGTGTTTATGTGCTGTGTCGGGGATATAAGGTACCATTTATCTGGTGAACTAAATGTATATCCAGTGAACTACCCTCAAATGTTGTGGCTGGGGAGCAGCTAGGCAGTGGGCTTCTACAGATATCCAAAATTGAGGCAGTTTGCTTTTTAAATATTGGTTATAGCTAATGAGAAGGTAGAGTTTGCCCTCCTAACATCTGCTCTTCTTCTGCATAGTTGTATGCCCAAAAGCAGCTATCCCACTCCCTAGTCCTGCCTCCAGTAATCAGAAATGGAGACTAATGTATGTCTCAACTACTTGTTACTCATTGCTGGGACAAAATAACTGACACCCAAAATTAAGGAAAGAAAGATGTATTTAGCTCACAGATAATAAGTTCAGTCCATATTGTGCTGGGTCCAAGGCAAAGTAGCACATGGTAGAAGGCAGAAGTTCATGACAGTGGAAAACAGTGAAGAGCAGAAGAAGGAGAAGCAGCTGTGGCATCTATCAAGCCTCTCTCTCTTCTTTCCATGATGACTGTGAAGACTGGAGCTCTGCCAAGGAAGTGGTGGCAACAGAGAAGATCAATCTTCTCTGAGGAACTTGTGTGCAGAATCCTTCCTCAACCCCTTTATATACACTTTTTGTGCTTAGTCACTCTAGGGCTGGCCCTCACCGCCTAAGACAGCACCCTTCTCAACTTAGGGGTGGTACACTCTATCCTAGAAAGGGGCCCCCATGCTCCAGAGCGTAGACAGTCAAGCCAATCCGGCAAAATATTCAACTTTCCAAGTTGACACCATGTATCAAACACTACAATCCACCCCTTGTCAACATGACAACTACATGTATTTCTTTAAAGCACCTACCTGGTACATCGACTCGCTTATTAACATTTCACAACTTAAGCATTATAACAGGCTTAATTATCATTAAGAATCACTATTAAGTCTAGCAACATTACATTACATGAGAAGCATAACATTCTGCCCCTGGCCCCCTAAAGATTCATGCACATCCCTTAATACAAAAGATACTTGGTCTATATGCAAGACTTGCCAGGGTCCCAACAGTTTCATCATTGCTGAAAAGTCCAGTTCCCAAGTCTCCTCTAAGGTCTCAGGCAAACCCATAGCTGTAAGCCCCTATACAAATGAAAAGTTAAACACCTTTAATAATCAAAGCGCAAGATTAACATTACCATTCCAAAAGATGCTCATAGCAGGATACAGAGCATTGAGACTAAAGCAAGCCCCAAATTCAGAAGGGCAAACTCTAAGTACTGTCGTTCCACATGGAACATCCAAAACAATGTGTAATGAGTTGTGAGCTCCAAAAGCCTTCTGTGGCTCCAAGCCTATGGCACTTCTGCTGGTAGCACTCATGGGTTTTCCCTGGGGCTGGTTTTGCTCTCTCCTTGAAGCTTTCCTCAGACAATCCACATTCCTGGCTTTTCCAAACTTCTGGGGTTTCCATTGAATAGGCTTCTCATTCACAGTTTTATGCAGTGTGCCCTTTTAGGGGCACAATGATGGCCACCCAGGCCTTCTGAAATCTATGTGGAAGCCTTTTTAACACCAGAACTCCTGTATTCTGAATGCACCTAAAATCAGTGCCACATGGATGATGCCAAGGTCTGTGGCAAGTTCAGAAGTAGCCAGATATTCTCCACTCTTGGCTGTAGGCATTGAGTGACTGAATCACTGAATACTTTGACCCTTATTCCGGGGAACAAATTATGCTGACACCATTCTGGAATGTGGTGTGGCCACTGCCTCCATTTTGAAAAATTGGAGCTGTGCAGCTTTCTCCTCAAAGCACAGTCCCTTACCCTTGTGGTTCTGATGCGGCAAAGGGCAAGCCCCTGCCACCTCCTATAATGCCTTCAGGATATATTCTCTATTCTGCTCCTCCTGAGCAATGGAGATCTCAGCTCTATCTTTGCAGTCCATAGTCTTCCTGGCACTTCCTCTCTGGCCAAACTCACATTTTAAATCATCTTGCTGAGTCCTTTGCTCTGAATTATCCACCTGCATTTAACAAAAAGTCCCCAACAGTCACCATACCTACCTCAACACCTGACTGCCTTGAAATTTATTTGTCAGATTAACTAGTCCACTGCTCTTAATCTCAGTCTTAGTCAAAGTCTCTGAACATGAGCAACATGCAGACAAACTTTCTGTTAGACCATAACACAAATCTTCTGGAATCCAGAAACAATGCAGAAAGCTCCCCAGCCTGATTTTTAGAGGCAGGAATTTATCAGCATTCTGGTCTTCTAAGCTCTGACCAAAATCTCTCCCATATAGAAGAAGTGAAGGTGTTTCAGCTCTTCACTAGTAAATCTCCAAACTTTTCCTATCTTTTCCCATAAACAATTTCCAAAAGTCTTTGTACAACATGGTCAGGTCGTCACAGCAATGACTCCATTTCTCTGGTACTCACTCTGTCTCAGTTACTTTTTACACATTGCTGGGACAAAATACCTGACATCCAAAAATACGGAAAGAAAGACTTATTAAGGTCACAGTTAGTGAGTTCAGTCCATACTGGGCTGGGTCCAAAGCAGAGTAGCACAAAGCAGAAGGCAGCAGCTCATGGCAGTGGAAAACAATGAAGAACAAAGGAAGAAACAGCAGCTGCAGTGTCTATCAAGCTTCTCTCTGTTGCTTCCATGATGACTGTGAAGACACGAGTTCCTCCAAGGAAGTGATCGCCATTGGGAAGATCAAGCTCCTCCAAGAAAGTGGTGTACAGAATCATTCCTTAACCCCTTTATTATGTTTTTGTGCTTTGTCACTCTAGGGCAGGTCCTCCTGGTCCTAAGGCAGGTCTCTCCATGCCCTAGAGATGGACCCCCCATGCTCCAGGATGTGGAATTGCTGAGCAGATCCAGCCAAACCTCCAACTTCCCAAGCTGACACAATGCATCAACCTATACAATGTATGTCCTACCCCTGAGTAAATCAGATATGTGTACAAAACAGTCCTTTTACGAAAATGATTTGTAATGTGTAGACATACAACATGTGAGATACCTTGAGATGCAGAATCCCATACTTTGAATTGTGGGATTTTTTTGTTGTCTATAAATGCTCTACAAAATTTAAAAACTCCTACAGGAATATTTCAATGAAAATAGTGCACTTAAGCAATGTTAAAAGTGTCAATGATGTTTTAAAATGTAAGTTCTTGCTCTTAAATAATGTTGCTAAAGATTAAAAAGACAATCTCAGTATTATTTGTAAAATAAATAATAGTGTAATGTGGCTATTTCAATTAAAGTTCTGATTTTTATTTTTATTTTTTAATTGTTTTTTAATATTTATTTATTTTTATTTATTACATTTATTGTGTGTGTGTGTGTGTGTGTGTGTGTGTGTGTGGCCACCAGGGGGCGGGGCTGGCTGGCATGTGGTGCTGGGGTATTGAACCGAGGTCCCTGTGCTTTGCCAAGCTTGTTTCAAGTAGGTGCTTTAGACCACTGAGCCATCTCTCCAGCCCCAAAGTTCTGATTTTTAAAAATCTGCACAGTAAATAAAGATTGTCTCCTAGAGATGGGGACATGTAATTTTTCTTCACATAAATTCTTTCCTGGTACCCAGGAAATTTTAATCTTTCTTTACATGAAAGAGCATGGAATACAGTAAAGTGAAACTTTCTAGTGGTAGTGAAATTCCTGTAATTTTAACATGAAGATCAAAAAGAATTGAAGAAAAAGAATTATCTATTGAATAGGTCAAAATAGTATTGGGAAAGTTTTAAAGTTTAAAGACTTACAAGTGAGATTTATGTGTTCTGACTCTTATGTCCTCAGTCACATCTTACTGCTTTTGTCAATCTTTTCCAGCAATATTTTGTAAAAGTACTCACTCATTTTACATTTTTCCCTAGTTTGCTTTTTTTTTTTTGGTATATTTTTCTTTTATAGGCAGGCATATTTTGATGTTCGCTAAGAAAATACATTTTGGTAACAATAAACAGTTACATGACCCACTAGAGCAATATTTGACCAAGTCTAAATCAGAATTTGGGATTGGATAATGGTCCCATAGGAAGAAAATTAAAATCAAAATTAAAACTAAAGAGAAAGATATGTATAAGCTAGAAGTTAATAGGATGGTTATATCTACTAAGTGAATACAAAACAAAATTGGTATAGAACAGTGCAATGAAATAACTACATGCTTCTTTATCATTTACATTAACTTATTGTGCCTTGTCACGATGACTTTTTATATAGGTGTATTTTATACACAGTGAATTTCTTAAATTTTATCTGCAAAGTCATATGTGCTTCACTAAATGTATGTACTTAACACTCCTGAATCAAATAGAGATGAATTTCCATCCCCCTGGGAATTTCTCCATTCAGCTTTTACAGAATTGCGTTTTAATTGACTATTTGTCTTTTTCCTAAATTAATTCTTTGAGCAAAAGAAAATATCTTACCAATGGCTGTTCACTAGCACAAGCACGGTGCCTAGATCAAAGCAAGTGACAAATGCTTAAAAGAATTGTGAACCATATGGGAGACCAAAGAAACACATATAAAGTAGAAGAGCACAGGGTGGTGAGCTGTGTAAAAAGGCTATAAATTGAAACTGAGCACAATATATGAAAACACAAACCTTTTATATGCCAAAAGCAAAAAAATATCATTAATTTAAATTAAAATATAATTATAATTGATCATCCCTTACTGTAGGCTCTCTGATACAATTCTTCATACACTTCAGTCAACATCTCCTTCAGAGCTTCACTCTGATCAATGACAGACTTTACAAGCTAACAGGGGAAATGCATATACCCAAACACTTACAAAATGGGAGTAATTATTAATAAATGTATCTAGAAGCAATAGCAACCTCTATAACTGACCAGCAAAAATGACCTCCAAATCATTAGGATTTTCTTTTTTTAGATTATTGTCCCTCATTCTCTATAACATCAGTATACAACTTTTACTGTTCAGAGGAAATATGACTGATGTAATGTGGGGTTGTACTGTAGCTTCTAAATAATAAAGATTAAAATTAGCTTCTCTATTTTGACTCAATTTAAAATATGTTGAGAACACACATTGTTTTGCAGCATGATTACTAATAAATCGCAATTTTTTAATTAGGAAAATCATGGAGGAAAAAAGGAAACAATTATTTTCAATCTTTAAAAAGAAACTTTACTACCATTGGTAAAATACTGTTGTCCAGAAATCTTATTTTTCAATTAAAATATGAATTATTTGGAGGAAGAAATGATTTACAGTAATCACTATAACTCTAGAGAATGCAATGTCTCTCTGTATGAGAAAACAGGCAAAACCTCAGGAAAGAAAAATGACTTGTCGGGTAGAACAGAACATTGTGTTCATATAAAGCAAGATGTGTTCCTATCAAAATTAAGGGCAACCAAGTGATTATTAAACCTCTACAATATAGATTTCTATAATACCATAATATAGACTTCTATATTACTAGACCTCTATAATATAGACTAACGAGAAGTCAGGAGATGATTCAGACCAGAGTCTATGAGGATCTTACAGAAAAAAATAATTATAACAGACAACCTCCATAAGGGTAAACAAGTTTTTAAAATTAAAAAGAAAAAAACTGCACATGGTAAATCCAATCATAGTGTCAAAACTTTTTAATAAGAGTGGATAGAGACCCCTTCAACTCATGGTCTTAGCACTACTAGATATTCTCAGTTATTACAGACTTTAAAGTTTCTCAGCCAAGTAATTTCCAATAAATCTTCCTGTGCAGATGCCCTGCATACTGACCTTCACATTGATTCCCAGTAGTTGGACAACAATTTATAAGCAAAGACATAAAACAGAGCGCATTGGGGCATATAAAACATTTTCATTGGGGCTTCCCTTCTAACAACACTTCCGACCTGTAGCTAAGCTCAGGTCAATGATCTGTAGATGTTTTGCTCAGACGAGATCCGGCCTTAACAAGCTACCACACTTTGAAGATAATGTATGCAATCTGACAACCACCATTATTACTATCATCTTGTTTTGAAATTCTTTATCTTTTTTATTGTTTTTTATTATCTCTAAAAAATAAAAATAAGAGGTGGCAAGATAGCTCAGCGGACTAAGCACTTGCTTAGGGTTCAATCTCTGGCACCACATACTGCGCCAGCCCCAACCCCGGGTGCACTGAGCGGGCGATGGAGTCCTGGCGTGGTGGCGCACA
>NW_004524585.1:3405588-3433621 GCF_000260255.1 Octodon degus | reverse complement strand
TAAAAAATAAAAATAAGAGGTGGCAAGATAGCTCAGCGGACTAAGCGCTTGCTTAGGGTTCAATCTCTGGCACCACATACTGCGCCAGCCCCAACCCCGGGTGCACTGAGCGGGCGATGGAGTCCTGGTGTGGTGGCGCACATCTGCAATCCCAGCGCTAGGGAGGCAGAAAACAGGAGGATCATTGTGAGTCCGAGCTGTGTAGTGAGACCCAGCACACACACACAGAGAGAGAGAGAGAGAGAGAGAGAGAGAGAGAGAGAGAGAGAGAATAAAATAAAGTTAAAAAAAGAGAGAGAAAGAAACCGGTCATGCAGGTGAGGTCCTCTCACTTCAGATGAGCCACCGTGTAACAGCTGCCACATGAGTGCTTTTTAAAGAGCCAGAGAAACATTTCTCTGACTCTAGCTCAAATGAGAAGATACATTTGCTGGCATTTCATCCACGCTACTTGTGTACATGTGAAATTAGAAGTACACATCTAAAATACAAATAATACTTTTTATTACTGCAATAATTAAAAGCTAATATTGGTAACTGTGAGCTCACTCAACAGATGGAACTTGGAACACTGATGAGAGGCTGATCCTAGAGAAAGAAAGAAAGAAAGAAAGGTGGCTTCTCCAGGACAAGGCTAGAGAAATCTCAAACACGCTTGCAGTATCTGTAAAGCCTGTGAGAAAACTGCAGTAGGATCCTGGACTTTAAGAGCCCACATGTGCATATGGAAAAATATTGCCCACTGAGATGCTTGAAATGCTAACTTGGAAAACAGAAACTGTGCTTAACGCAGTGGTCAATGTGGTAGAAGCTATCCTGGAAAAATCCACTAAGTGTTACTTGTATCATTAAAATAGCCATAGAAGAATAAAGATATGAGATGTTTAAAATGAATCACTCATTTATGATAGGATATCCTACATAGTAAAAATAAACTCACTGGTTTAGAAAACAAAATGTTACATCTTCTTGGAATCTAGCACATATACTAAAAGCATTATGGTGATGATTTAACACTCATATAATTACATATTTAACATGTACAAACTGAGGATTTGTTTATATAGACTCACTCATAAACCATTAGGACAGTGAAGCTAAAAGCTAATTATTATCTGTTTCAAAAATGCTCCTTGTTTCCCTTCTTTTAACAGATAGAACATTCAACATGACATTGAAAACCTCAATAAATCTTGCAATTCATAGTAACATGTTAACTATAGGCACCATGTAGTACAATTTATTACTAGAACTTATAAATGCCTTCAATGCAAAGACCAAATTGTGTGGTAGGAAACATCTTTTCTTAAGACCTCAGAAGTGTTTAAGATTATACCTGACAGATTTTAGCTAGTGAAAATGATTTCCAAATTAATGTAAATCACATCAAAATTTAGCTTAATACTTTAAAAAAGAAATATCTGATATAAAATTAAATACAACTCTGTGGAGTGAGCTCACCCTAACCCCAAATTCAGAGGCAATTACCAAAGTTATATAAATAATTGAGTTTTTAAAACCTTGATAGCTCAGACTCGATGGAACTAAAAACAAAATGAGACTTCTTTGCCATACTTTAGAAGTGCATGCTATAGACCAAAACCTTGCTTTACTGCAATTGTGAACCTTGTCTTATGAAAAAGGAAGGAGAGTACAAAAGACAGAACTAGAAGCTGCAGAGCAATCTGGACTGAGGCCACTCCTAAGAGACAAATCAGGAGCCCCAACAAAGATCACCTACTTCCTTTAGAACCCATAGGCAGAATCGACAGAATAAAACAGAAGCGACAGACTTCTTCTGGAGTTTGAGTGTCTCCTCCAAGATCAATGGTTGTTAGTAAACTCGATTTCAGTGGGTTACACTATGAAAATCTCATACCCCTTAAGTGCGCCCACCTTTCTTGCCATAGGTTCCTATTTGTAAACTGGCATTTTGATTACCAGAAGCAGCACGGGTCTCTGAAACTTCACTCTCTTGGTAAAGCCTTACATTTCTAGGTCAGAGACTCTCAAGCGAATGTCATTGATAGGTCAGTCGCTCATCTCAGTTAAAGGTTCTATCACCTTTGAATGCTTTATTTAAGAAATTAACACCTGGAGGTAAACATCACATGGGCTACATTAGAATTTTGCCTACCATGGAGTAAAACAATTGCAGAACATGTGTGGGTTGGAGGGTTGGATAACTGGTTTTTTTTATTTCATACATTTTTGAATGAAAATTAGTTTCTAAAAATCTTTCTTTTATAGAGACAGGTATAATTGTGCTAGAAAATTGTGTATTTTGAGCCTGATGCCATACCTATAGAAGACTTTAGGAGTCTAGGAGGAAGTGACTAGGTGCTGCACCTGAAGGGTTGTAAGCCACGGGGTACAAAGACACAATGTGTGGTCATGGTACAGAAATACCCCCCATAGTATAGTATGCTTCTCTGTATCTGAGCACTTGGGAAGTTTCTCATTTAGATTAGATCGGCCTTGCTTTGAACAACAGCTATTACTAGTAACGACTATACACTCAGAGACTTGGAAAATGCTTCTACATTATGCCCGAGATTAAAGAAATATAAATTCATGTTTATTCATTGTCCATTGTAGTATGGGCCAGTGAATCTGTATCATGCATTTAATTTGTACTCTAGCATAGTGAATAAGATAAAATTATTAGAGATAATGGGAGATGTGTTTCCCATAACTGGGCATGACAACTAAAATATCGAAGAGTATATATCTAGAACTAACCTTGAGCTACTGGATTGGAGGAGATTGAATTACTTAATATGTATCTATAGTATTTAACACAGATACGTACACATACTTCTGCTGTGAGAAACTAGGGATGATGCTAACCCTGTGGCCATGAAAATACTCATACCCAGATCTTGATTTCTAAATATCATACTTTCCTTATATGAAACAAGCATCCTTGGAAACACTATTGATCCCTTGAAGTCAGCATTAACCTTGAATATCCTGGTGTGACAAAAATAAGAAAGTACTATGTGCTCAAAGATTAATAGAGACAGGTTGAAAGGTTACAAGAAACTGCTTCAATTTCTTGTTGTTATGATGAATAGAAAGCATCTATCACCTTAATAGAGAAATACTGCATACAAAATATAAATTAGGAAAAGAAAAATTAAGTGTCAAAATATGATTGAATATTACCATTTTAAAAGGCAAACATTATGGCACTGCAGACTGTTACATACATTTGTTTTCATCACCTTTTCCAAAATAGAGTTTTAGTCAGATTAGCTGTCAAATTAAGAAAAAGTATTCCGAATATAACGGAAATACTTGTTCTTTGTCCTAATTCATTTCGATATTTGATGTCAAACATAGTAATAGCTAAAATTTACATAATTCTTTTTGAAGTTTGTTAGGCACAATAATTTAATTGAAACATTAACCCTATCAGTTGATATGAGTATTTTTTCAATTAAAAATATGGAGAAACTGAAGCACATTAATATTTTTAAAATCATACTGCCATTTAATGATAGAATTCACATTTTATTCAAGGCATCCCCATCCACAGTGTTGGATCTTATCTACACTGCTCAGCATTTAATCATTGTGATAATTATGTAATGATATCTATGCTGCATTTTATGTATATATGTATAAGTAATTACCTATACCTTAAGAACTTAAGTACACCAAAATTTGTTATTTATCACGATCTAATTTGCTTCAATACTACACATTTTGAAAATCTATAAAGCCTATTCTCTATTGCAAAGAAAAAAGAAATTCTACTCATACCCAAAAGCTGTTTTGTTTATCCATTGCATAGATTATTGATTGAAGTTTTGGTTTTCCAAATATAACAGTCAAATATTTTCACCAAATTAAAATAATTACAATCCTTTAAATGTATAAACAGTAATGATCATTTTAAACCAATAGCTTAAAATAACAAAATTGTATTGTATTGTATTGTATTGTATTGTATTGTATTGTATTGTATTGTATTGTATTGTATTACCAGGGATTGAACTCAGGACCCTGCACTTGCCAGGCAGGCACTTAATCTACTAAGCTATCTCCCCAGTCCGAGAAAGGCTTCTCTGACCAGGAAATGAACAACAAATTATATTGTTAAATATTGAAAACTTCTAGAGAAATTTTATTTCTTATTTATTTATTTATTTATTTATTTTTTGGAGGGTAAAACTGGGGATTGAACTCAGGCCCTTGTGCTTGCCAGGTAAGCGTTTATTTTACTGAGCTATCTCCCCAGCCCCAAGAAGTTTTAATTTATTTTATACAATCTAATTTTCTCTCAAATAGTTTTGAAGTAATTAACATGATTTTTCCACCACTACCTTTTATATGTACTAGTTTTACCTAAAACATATTGTTTATTAGTTGTCTTTGTAAAATCCACAATGTATATACATTTATATATATGTAACATACGTAACGGGGACAGTACAAAACTGAGCTAACACTACATATAAAACAATAAAACGATCTGCATTTTAGAGGCTCTTTAAATGAGGCACTTACAGTGATTGAAAATCCAAGATTCATACTATTCTTATGCACTTCTGAATATGCTGTTACAGGTTTATACCTCACGTATTATTTAGAAATAAATCACACAAGGTACTCAACTCTTCACAGCCAAAAGTTTCTCACTGAAAACACCAAGGTACAAAGTCCTTCTTCCCCCAGAAACCCAAAAGATAAGCAGCACAGTCTTTAGGACACCCTTTCTATTGCAGTGCGAAGCAGCAGTGCTAAATCTACAAATAAGTGTATTATTTCATCTAATTTTCATAGCCCTCACATCTTAAAAGGTATGGTCCTAGAATGTTTATGATTATTTCTGATGTGATTAGTTCTCCATTTCAATTTGAGAAGGTGGAAACTGTGCAAAAATAATATTTGATAGTCAAACTTCTACCAGTAGAAGCAAGATCAGAGTGTGTGTGAATGTTTACTCTCAAAACAAAATAGAGTTTACACATTTCTGACATTTGAGACCACATCTTTTAATAAGGTTGACTCCATTTTGAATGATGATTATTCTGAGTAATTATGCAGACTAGAAAATTAGTTTGAAATAAAAACTAAAATCACAAAAATCAATTTGAGAAAATTGGCATGTCTTTGAAGCAGTATGCTTAAAAAGCAAAGAAAGATACAAGGAACCTGTCAGAAAGGACCATGGTCTACACAGCAATGGCTTCTTACTGGGTAACTGAGAGTCTGGGGACCTAGGTGTGGTCAGGGCCGAGGATTGTTAATCTGCAGAGTGCTTAGCAGTTAGAGCTGCAGATGAAAAGAGACAGTTGAAGGGTAAGAAATGCAATGAAAAAATATATGATGAATTAAACTAAAATTTCTGTATTATTTTATACCATAGGTAGACTACACACACACACACACACACACACACACACACACACACATACACAGTATAGACATTACAGCTGTTCACCCTACTTGACTGTCTGGAAGGTAAGGGCCACCACTTTGAGGGCCTCTAGTGTACAGGGCAAAGGTAATTATATTAACCTCTCAATGTATCAATAAATTTAGCACTCACAATTTATACATTTTTCTTTCTCTGATGTATACATTTTTGGTGAACCATATATTTTGGGGGAATTCTCATACAGTGATAGTTAGTGGATTGAGAAGCTAGGAAGACATTTTCTGGAAATTTTCTTAATTTTGAAAAATCTTAAGGTGTTGCTAAGACAAAAACTGGATCTTGATCTGTTAGGCGGTGGATCCCTGACAATACAATACTTGGTCACTTAAGTCATCAGAAAGAGCTGGAGAGAGAAGGCTGAAAGGAGCCAGAAGTGAACAGAGGCTATGTAACCTGAAACTCAGGCTGAAGTGTGTTCAGTCTCTATTTCATCAGTTTTAAAAAGAAGAAAATGATTTCCCTGTAGAGGAGCTTCACTTTCTCCAGAGCTTCATAATTTTCAGTCATGATGTCTGTATTTTAAAATCAAATTCTATAAAACAAACTAAGACCACAACGAAATAAAAAATTGGTAATGGGACAAGATCATAGGTAACCAACAAACACAGTTATCAGAAAAGAATTTTAAAATGTTTTGGTTAATTTTTAAGAAAAATAGAAAATACACAGTATTCAACCAAGAATACATTTAAAAACTTAAATGGAATTTCTAGAACTCAAAGATACAGTAGCAATAATTAATGCAAGAGATGGTGTTTAAAATACCTAAAGTAGCTGCCATCTAACATAACTGCCAACCTAGAATCCCAACTTCATTAAAATATTCAGAATGAAAATGCTATGAAATATTTTAGAGCCGGGGGCTAGCTCAGCGGCATAAGTACCTGCCTGGCAACACCAGGTCCTGAGTTGAAACCCTGGTACAAAAAACTTAAACATCCAAATCTTGGTGAAAACTTGCATGAAGGACACATTATTTATTCATAAATTCTAATATAAAACAAGATGAATAATATCTCTACACTAAAAACACAAAAAAAACCACTTGGGACATTAATCATGATATGAATACTGTGATATGCCATAAGAGAAATTAAAAGCACAATATTGTAAAACTAATTATCCCAAAACTTCATTTATATATTTTGAAACAAGATGATATGAAATTAACAATGGTTATCATATTGCACCTTGTTATCTTTAAAGTAATTGTTCAGATTACCAGATATAGGCATGTAAAATTGACCAAGCAATATCAACACTATCTGCTCCTTTCAATGAACTAATAGAAAATAGTAGTACAATTATCTTAGCTTGTGTGTGTGTGTGTGTGTGTGTGTGTGTATTCTGTCCTCCTTTTCTCCTTTCTCCCTCTCACGTTATTCTTTCCTTTTTTGAGCAGTTTCTTTCCCTTTCACAATATCTATTGGAACCTTTTGGATCTTATTTCCCCTTGCATTCTCTTATACTAGGGAAACTATACAACATTTACATATTTGAGTATGATTTATTTCACTTACAAATATGTTCTCTATATGCATCCATTTACCTATAAAAGCCTCACACTTATCTTTCTTTATAACTAAGTGATACTCTGTCATATAAAATTAGCACATCTTTTTTATCCATCCCTCAGTAGATGAGCATTTGGATTGTTTCCAAGATTTGTCTGTTACAAATTGTGCTCCTGTAAACATGGGTGTGCATATGTCACTGTGGCATGTTGTTTTTAATTCTTCTTGGAAAATACCCAGAAGGGGAATAGCTGGGTCAAGGGGGACCTCACATCCTAGCATTTTAAGAATCTCCACACTGATTTCCACAATGGTTTTACAGGCTGTACTCCCACCAACAGTGGAGAAGGGTCCCTTTTCCCCCATAGACTTGCCAGAATTTGTTGTTATTGGTTGGTTTTTTTGATGATAGCCCTTCTTTCTGGGCTGAAATGAAATCTCAGTGCTGTTTCAATTTTCATTTCTCAGATGACCAAAGATGGTGAACATTTTCTCATGTATATATTTGCTATTTATAGTTCTCCATCTGTGGACACTGCAATACTTTATAAATTTTAATTTTGACTCTTAATGTATATGGTTATACACATGACCATGCAATACAACCAGAATACATTAAACAAGAATAGGGAAGGAGGATTTAGAGGGTAGTTTGCATCAATGCAGGATATAAGAATAAGTGAGAAGGTAAATATGTTGAATCCTATTAATATGTAAAATCAAAGCCTTGAAAAGGAGTTGTGGATATCCATATCTTATTCCTGATTCTAGATGGAAAACATTTAGCTTTTTCTCACATAGTATGATTTTGGTAGTAGGCATTTCATAAATAGCACTTATTATGTTGAAATAAGTTCCTTCTGTGCCAATTTTTAAAAATATGTATCAATATAGTACTCAAAACATTAGCAAGAATAATTAGGCAAAGGGCCAGGGAGATGGTTCAGTGGAATAAGCGCCTCCGTGGCAAGTGCAAGGGCGTGAGTTCGATCCCCGGTTCCGAAAAAAAAAAAAAAAAAAGGCAAGAAAACAAAAAATATATGTACAGGAAAGCAAGAAGTCAAACTATCATTATTTGTAAGCAGCATGATCCTTTCCATAGAGAATGCCTAAAATCCATCAAAACATACCTACTCGTAATCACCAAATTCAGAATGATAGCAAACTAAAAGATCAATGGCTTTCTTGAATACCCTTAATGAACCCACATGAGAAAGAAATTAGGAAAAAACACCATTCCCAATATCAACAAGAAAAATTAAGAATTCTTCAAACTAAGAAAAAAAAAAAGACCACTAAAATGAAAACTACACTATGCTGAACAGGGAAATCAAAGAGAACATCTGAAAATGGGAAGCTAGCTACTGGTCCTGAACAGGTGGTACTAATATAGTTAAAATGGCTTTAATGCCAAAATTGATACACAGATTTAATGCATTCCCACTCAAAATTCTAACAGCATTCTTCATAGAACTAGTGAAAAGCATCTGAAAACCCATATAGGACCGGAAGAGACATAGAAGAAGAAAAGCATCCTGGGTAATAAGACTAAAGCAGCAGGCACCACAGCCCTAGATATAAAGTTGTTTTACAGATCTACTATGATCAAAGCAACATGGTACTGGCACCAAAAAAAAAAAAAAACAGGAGGAACAATGGAACAAACCAAAGGATGCAGAAAAAATAATATATTTAACTACTGAATGTTTGACAAAAGGGCCAAAAACATACACTGAAGGAAAGATAGCCACTTCAATAAAGGCTGATGGACAAACCTGCTCTGCACATGCAGAACACTGCATGTGGATCCACATCCCTCAGCATATACTTAACTCATTCTCAACACATATCAATATGGTTCAAGAACGAAATGCTACAACAGAAACACTTAACCCGATAGGAGATAAAATATATAAGACTTTTAAAGTCATAAGTATAGACAAGGACTTTCTGAACAGATCTCTAATGGCAAATGAAATAATACCAAGAAGTAAAAAATTGGATCATAAAAATAAAAAGCTTCTGAGGAACAAAAGAAACTAAAAAAAAAAAAATAGAAATAAAAATCTACAGAGCAAAGGGCTGGCAAGATAGTTCAGCAGACTAAGTGCCTGCTTTGGCAAGCGCAGGGACAGGGGTTCAATCCCCAGTACCGCATGCCACACCGGCCCTGCCCCTGAGTTTACTGATTTGGCCACCACATCTGGGTGTGGTGGTGCACATCTGTAATGCCAGAGCTGGGAGGCTGAAACAGGAGGATCACTATGTATCCAAGCTGCATAGTGAAATCATGGCCAAATACATAAAAAAAAAAATACAGAAAACAAAATCTACAGAAAAAGAAAACCACTTTTCTATCTCTTTCATAGAAGACTCATATCTACAATATACAAAGAACTAAAAAACTAGGTTCCCAAATAAAAGAACCAATGAAAACATGGGGAAAAAAATGAATAGATACATCACAAGTACAAATGTTCAATAAATTCCTACAGAAATGGTCAGTATCATTATTAGTTAAATGCAAATCTAAGTAATGTAGATTCAATGCTTCTCTTGAGTCAAGCCCATTTATAAAGATATCAAGCAAATACTGGAGGAAATAACGTATGAATAAAGCAACACTTTTTACACTGTTGGCAGGAACATAAACTAGTAAAACTACTCTGGAAATAGTTCTGAAGATTTTTCACACTAAAACAAGAAATTCCATTTGAACCAGCTATTCTAATTCGAGGTATCTTTTGCAGTTTAAACCTCAAACAATGGTGATACATGCATGCCCACCTTTGCAGCAGCACAATTGATCACTGAATTCTGGAAGCAATCTGTACATCCACCAAAAGATGAATACATGAAGAGAGCATGCTCTCTAACAAAATGTGGTACTATTCTGCCATAAAGAAAGATATATTTTATTCATTTATTGGAAAGTAGATGTATGTTAAGACCATAATATTAAGTAAAATAAATCAAACACATTTTGCATGCTTTCTCTTATAGGAGAAGTCCAAAGCATAAATAAATAGCAAAATAAGATAGATAATAGCAAGTGAAGAAATAGTTTTTTCTGAAACTCAAAGGGATAAAGAGATGGAGCAGTGTGATCGATCAGGAAAAGGATAAAGGAGATAAAATGTGTTGTGAACAGGCACCAACTCTGCACATAGTCTGTAAACACTGCACAGTGCAAAGCACTAGGATTACAGGTGCATGCCACCACACCCAGTCTCAGTCACCATCTCAGCATGCCCCGGGGTTGGGGCTGGCATGGCTTACCAGGGATAGAACCCCAGCCCCTGTACCTGCCTAAACAGGTACTTTAGTTTGCTGAGCTATCTGGCTGGCTCTACTGCTGTATCATTTCTTATGTTATTTTTTATTATTTTATTCTCTTTAAGAAATAAAATAATATTAAAATAGGTAGATTAAAAGGGTAAATTTTTTCATAAAAGGGTATAACTAAACCCCACATGCACTGATGGTAAAATATGAAATCAACACAATGTCTTTAGAAAATTATGTCTGTGTATCTACTGAAGCTATTAAACTCGAACAATTCCACTTAAAGGTATAAATCTGAAAAGCACATACACAGGCCTGTTGAAATTTAGAATGCTTATTAACATTATAAAGATGGAATGCTACTTAAGATGGGAATTAGTACTGCTGTACAACAACAGAAATGAACTATACAGACTTAATAGGAAAATATATTTATATACAAGGGAGAGAAACACATGGCAGTGTGTCTTTGGAGAACAGCTACTGACAGGAGGAAGAAGCAGGTGGACCTTTTTGGTTTCTACCAGTGCACTGAGGATGCATATACCTCCATCTACATTTGGAATCAAATTTTCAAATCGTGAAAAGAAAGGAAAGAAGAAAGGAAGAAAAAGAAAGGCAGGAAGGCAGGAAGGCAGGCAAGCAGGAAGGAAGGAAGGAAGGAAAGAAAGAAGGGAGGGAGGGAGGGAGGGAAAGAAAGAAAAATATTCAAATATGAAATCAAAAGATATAGTTTGTATAAAAGTCAGGTCTTAGTTATTTTAGTATGTTTATTTCTGAAAGCTATGGAGAGGAACAGTTATGATTTATGCATTTGTTCTGAGAGTGCGTATATTTTATTAGCATACATTAAGCATGTACATACACAGTGTGATAAAAAATGGAGAATGCTTGAATTTAAAAAATCATAGTGAAAGACACATTGCCATTGCTTCCACCTAAAATATTTCCCCTCACCTTGAATACTTTGTCCCATCATTCTTCCCACTTCCAGAAGCAGTTCTAAGTCCTCTGCTGTGAGTGTCTTTACTTGTGTTGTCATGGCTGCCTCAACTGATATTGATTGAAAATGTTAAATTTCATGGTCATTTTGACTTTAGGAAAGAGTCAGAGATCTTATGGTCCCCAACATGGTAAGCAGGAAAGCTGAATATATACGATACTTTCATCAGCTTGTCTTTCCATTGGGTGACACATAGCAAGAGCATTCACTGATCACTTTTGTCTTACCTAGCAATGACACTTGTGAAAGAGGACTTGCAGAGCTGCTCCAGAGGGAGGCAAGAATAATGGGACAGTGGCTTTGAAGAAAGGTGAGTATTTTGAGGACGATTAATAGCAACATATTTTTTACTATAGTTTTTTAAATGTAAGCACCTTTGTGTTTTCATTAAAGAGTAAGTTCTGAATATAAGCTTTCAACTAAATATTTATTATATAATGTGGAACAGCAAATATCGGTGTTTGTCTTCTGCAAAATGAAATTTATACAGTTTTTATTTTCTTATGAAACTAGACAATATCTTCCCAAGTAAAACAATGGACTTGCATCTGAAACTTTATCATTTTGTTCAAAAAGTTATACTCTCTCTCTATTTTTTCTAAATTAATGAAGGATTTTAGAATTCTATTATTAGGAAATGCTTCAATTAAAAAATAACTCTTCTCCATGAATTATTTTTTCAGTACCAGGTATTGAACTGAGGACCCTGTGCTTACCAGGCAAGCACTTATTCTACTGAGCTATCTCCTTGGTCCTCCATGAAAATTTTGATCTACTAATAATATGGTGTTAGATTATGTAACTTCAAACAAAACAATAGCTTTTTGGCTTTTTTTATTTTGAAATGTACTTTATGCTGTGTGTAAACTCCCAGAAATCCTCCTTCCCAAGTGCTAAGATAACAGGCATGTGCCATTATGCTCAGAAATTTTTCATCTACATTATGTTTTTGTGTATATTGTAGTCTGAGTTGCAGAAAGATAATCTTAAGTGCTGAGAATTTAACAGATTTCATAGCATGACAAAGGAAATGTGCATATAACTACTGTCATGATGGTTCTTAGTATTTTTGTATTTTCCCCCTGAGGTGAAGGTTATTATCCTTCCAGTAGTCCCTATTATACTTAATCCTGAAAAGATTGTTCTCTGTTAATAGTTAAGTAACTACCAACTCTAGCTCTACCTCAGCCCCATTTTAGGGGGTGACTGGGTAGTTGGCTTCCTGCTCTCCAATCTGCACTCTTCAGCTCTTTATGAGACGTAAGAGAACATCTGAAAATAAAACCTGTCTTGTTGTGTATTAATCCTTCCTTTATCTACCCAGTAAAATTCAGTCACAGTTTGTTCATAATGTATCTGTCTTCTCTCTTTCTTCCTCTGGGCCTTATGAAATAGGTCTCTTATCTATCAAACCATATAGTGAAAATAAAAAAGCTAAAAGAGAAAGAAGGGACCTGAGATCTTACCAGTAAAGAAATAGGAAAATAAACGGATACAGAAAGGGAGAAGGACTTCCGTTTTGTTTCTTTGTTTCCACACTTGGACATTGGCTTGTGCACTAATGTTATCTTACTCTTTCTCTTTATTTTGCAATGCAGTTACTAGAATGAGTAATTCTCTAGCTTTCCTTCCAGTTACTGACTGGATCTGAATAGCCTCCCCACCCATCCAAGTTTTCCATATTTTACTTCCACAAGATCTGGCAAAAAAGAAAAGAGAGATGTATTTGCTATATACGTCTTATACATAAGATGACCAGTCTCCTTTCTTAGGAGAGTGCAATTCTAACTCTGCCTTCTAGTGTTTTTAGTGAGAACTTAGTGTGCAAGAACTACTTCCTGTTCTGACGTTAGCTCTTTATAAAAAGCAAGACAACATCTGAAAATAAAAGCAAACGTTGTGTATTTAATTCCTGACAAGACATGAGCTTGATAGATGAGATTCACTTGAAAATCTGGAAATCACACACTTCCTTTGTGTGTATCATCATTAAAATCAGCTGCTTCTTGTCCACATGATACCAGTCACTTACAGTATGTATTTCTGCTTCTCATCCTGGCCACAAGATCAGATAAAAGAGGAAGAGTACTGTATCTTCACAGATCTTCAGGACTGAGTCCACATGTGCCTGGTAGGAGGACAGATCTGGCAGAAATAAAACAGGAAATGATGGACATCAGTGTGGTAGGTTTTTTTTTTTTTTTTTTTGTTTGTTTGTTTGTTTTTTATCAGCATAGCAACAACCTCTTGCTTTTAGAGAACAAACATCCTGGTGGGGAGGCCAGAAGACAATGCCATCCCACTGTGAAAAACAAAGCTTAGGAAGCTTAGAGAGAATTTTAGTCCACTGTAAGAAAAGGGGTATGGTAGAATGATTGTGGCAATGATTGAGGAAATGTTCAAAGGACTTACAAAAATTTAGTGTATTGTAGGGAAAGACAATGATAAATATAGATACTACCCACAGAGAAAGATTTTTTTTCAGGAGAGCCTTGAAGACATTAGGATTCCAGAGTTATTAACATTGTTAAGAAGTGGTACATGTTCTCTATAGGTCAGAGCTGATAATAGAAAATACCGTGAAAGAATTGATTGTCCAGGTAAATGATACATGCTATGAAGGAGAAAATATTGGGCAGTGGCCAACCATCAAGGGCAAGTTGTTTTCAATCTTTGCAAAGAGTTACATCATCTAAGTTGGTAGCTAAATATTTAGAGATCTCTGGGTATGGTTAATTGAATATGACTTCTCAAGAAATGATACTTACAAGAAACTACTAAAAACTTGCTTCATCTACACAAGAGAAAAAAGGGTAGACATTCAGTAGCTATTGCAAATTAAAGTCACAAGGATTATGCTAATTCATAATTAACTATCTTCTACATCTTGAGTAGAATCAATAGAAAAACAGTCAGATCTCCAAAAACAAAGGACCCCATAAAAGTCATGGCAAACATTTTCCTCCAGCAGGAAAATGACTACTTATTATAGTGAATGAAATGGAGAAACTCATTCATTTCAAGAGTTTTTCATGTTGCCAAAAATTCTCTGGATCTGTAAGGGGCAATAATTCCATAAAGTGACAAAACAAAAATGTAGTTAAATATAAACATCTATGAGTGCTTCCAGGTCTCTGCTGTTTCCTTGTGCAAGGATTTACCAAACTAGTATCCATGAATCAAGCATTGGTTATGGTACTTGGAAAGGTTGCAAAGAAATGTGAACTATCTGAAATTTTTACGCTGCTTACAAAATACATGTCTATTCTGACAGAGTTTCAAAATTCTTTCCAGGAACATGAGACTCCTGAGTAAGAAATAAAGGCCTTTATGACTCAGGGCAGTGTATTACAAACCTTCAGTCTTAAGTCAGGGTACTTGCAATCCTGCCTGTTCTTTTTCTTAATGGATAAATGATCTTTATGATAGTTCCCAGGAAACCTTTGTGCAGTCAGCCCTGGAGTGAGATACTGTCTTCTGATTCTGCTTGCTATAAAAAAAAGTCCCTGAAAATACAGGCTAAACAACACAAATCATAAAGTGATACATGGAGAATTATTTCTCAGTACAACCCAATCCTCATTTCTATACCATTTAACTATTGATAAGTTATTTAATGTGTGTACTCTCTTCCAACCACTGTGACAATGGTTAATCTGACTGATGGGTTGGGACCAAATCAGATTGATTTGTCTTATGCACCATTTAACTATAACTACAGTCAACAGAAAATGTAAGGGCAAAATGAGGATTACTTGCACTACTGATTCCAACACGTCTCACATTCTCTGCTGACAATCCTATAAAGCCATAGTGTCTCCCTTAGAAAGTCACGTAGCATTCTCTTTAAGTGGTCACACTGTTTTCTCCATGGCCCATGGTATTAATTCAGTTCAAGATATATTAGCGACTGCCTCAACTCCCCTTTCAGGCTATAATAAGAACAATTCAGCTACTGCTTCTTGACATGGATGACCTCCATGACCAATATAACATTTCTGTGAACACTTTAAGGAGTTCTAGGATGCTAAATGAGGAAAGGGATAATTTAATAATTGAACTCTAATATGAGGAATAAAATCCCCATCATACACAAGGGGCTTTGGGGAAGAAAGGATTATATGCAATTATTTGGGTTCCTATCAGGAAGTACTCCCGTCTTGTCATGCCAGAGGCCCATGAGCTGGTGGGCATTCTAGAGATCAGATGGAAATGATTTTCTGCATGACATTCAGCCAAACACAGACCAGACTATGAGTCCCCTTTAAGGGACTCATAGGTGAGCAGCGAGAAATAGACTCGCTGTCACCACTGTCAACAGTGCCTCGTGATTCAAACCTGGATGAGAGCCACAAAAGCTCTCTTTGCTGAGGTTGGTAGCACTATTATAGCCCCATCAGAGAGGTAAATATTTTTACTTCCAAAATAGTTACTTCTTATATTAGACTAAAACCAAAGTGCTAAAAATATTATATATCTACGACATACAGCACAATTCTCTATGGAATTCCAAAAATTCACATTAATTAATCATTTCAAAAGTCATATTTTACAATTAATAAATATTTTTCTACATATATTAAGCAGTAATTAAAGTGACAACTTGGGCAATATTAGAACTCTTAATTGAAGGATGTTTGGTTGATTATAAAGTGTATTCATTTTTTTCAATGAAATTCTAATTAGCTTTGGCTTCCTGTCAAAATCAGTAATTAAGAAAGTTGTCAAAGTCAATCCTATTATTCATCTTGATAATGAAATTATTTAAACATCAAACATGAATGTTCTATTAACATGAAAATTATAATTGTTAACATTGTTCATAGGGCTTAATAAATGTATCACATCAGTTACATTATGAACTTAAATACCTGCACACAGATGCCTGTGATTAGGAACGTGGGAAGCTTCTTAGGATTAAATATGAGACAGATGACTTCATGAATACTTAACTTTACTGAGTTGTGCATGTGACATGTGGGCAAATGTGGATGGATGGACTGATGGATGGATGGATGGATGGATGGATGGATGGATGGATGGATAGATGGATAGGTATATATGCTCTAAAATGCTTTTTTGCCCTTGAAAAGTGTATTCCACTTATTTAAAGTGTTAATATTTATGATTTTGTCCTACATATCCATTACTCTGGAGAGATTTGTCTTGCTTATTTAAATTTTTCTGACCTTTCCCAATACTCATGTAATTCTTTGGCAGCCCCTAATCTGCTTTTCTTCAATGTATATTGTGTGTATGTCTAGAATTTTATATGAATTCAATACAGAGTGTGGTTTGTCAGGGTCCTTTAGGCTTATTCTAATTTTTTTAAGATTCTTTCATGTCATGCGATCTATCATGACTTACTGATTCCTATTTTGGAGGCCATCTGGGTTGGCTTCATGTTTCATTTACTACAAATACAGATATTTGTAAATATACATGTTCAAATCTGTGTATGGACCTATGCTTTTATTTGTCTTGAATAAAAAAAAAACTATGTATGAAACACATGGAACATAGAAAAGATAGGCCCATGCCTATGTATCATAAAAGGACCTTCACTGGTATAGTTCTATTTTTCTCATCAATTTTTTTACTATTAGTCTCATATATTCTATCCCACATTTTATATAAATCACAGATTATTTTTATGTTTTGAAGTAGCTATTTATTGTTAAAAAATTTAAAAATATGTAAAAGTTATATATGTACAAATATGTATGTATAGGTTTATTTATGCATACATGAACATACTATTAAATTCCACTTCTGTATATATACAGAAATATATATATATACATCTTAGTACAGCCATGTATATTATTCTCCTCTAGTTTGAGTTACTTTAGGACTTTAGGTAGGGTGGGCCTCCATGGGATAAATTATTTCAGCTTTTATATTTCAAAACATAATTATTTTAAAATTTAAGAGTTTTGATGTGTGCAATGTTCTAGGTTAATTGTACCCTGTTTGCTTTTAGTCCGTAAGAGTGTTAATTCCACACAAACTCGCTGACTTTGCCTCTGATAAGAAACGAGTCTTGGCTTTTGTTCTTTTGTGTGAAGTATATATTTTCCCTTTGGTTATATTAATGTCTTATTAGACATTATAAGACAAGCAGTGGCCTACAAAATTTATATATTGGAATCCTGAGTACTAGTATTTAAAGATATGACTGTATTAAGGAAGATCTTCAAATCAATCATTCAAGTTGAAGGAAGTCATCAGGGTAGACCCTCAACCAACAGGGCAGATGCTCTCATAAGAAAAGCAAGTGTGCAAGCAGATGGCACAGAATGGAGAGCAGTGAGGGCAGAGTGAAGAGGCCCCTCTGCAAGGCAGTTACAGGCATAAAGGTGAAATGAGCTGCTCCAACTCCTCAAACTCCAGAACTTTGAGAAAATAAACTTCAGTTGCCTAAACTACAGTCTATGTCACTATTTTATGTTACCCTAGCAAAAAGTAGACCTTGGGATTTTTTTCTTTTTTTGAGGAACCAGGAATTGAACTTAGGTCCTCGCACTTGCCAGGGAAACCTTGTTTTTAATGTACTGAAAATTTCTCCTTGTATTTGAGGAATTTATTTACATGGGAAAGGGTGAAAATATTTATGAATGATTGTGAGTTTATATAATACTGAAAGATTTTGGTGACTGTTTTGCAACTTTTCATGCCTCCATCCCCATTGCTCTACTACTTCAGGAATTTCAAATTTATTTATTTATACACACACACACACACACACACACACACACACACACTTTTTAAACTATCTCATGGCTGAAGTAATAAGTCTACTTATTTATTTATATTTAGTCTTTCTTTGTTTCATATTGATAGTTTTGACTATTAACATCTTCATGTTTACTGATTTTTTTCTTACCAGCATTTATATGCTCGTAACCCCCTCAACTTAGTTTCTGTTGGGGACATTATAGTCTTAAAGACTAGAAATTTGAGATAGTCAGGCATTATGTCTATATTTAATATATTTATTTCCTAGGCTATTGAGTACATACAATATAGCTATAATAATTTTAAAAATTTCCTTGCATGATGATTCAAAAATTGTGCTCATTTCCGGGTTGACATCAATTGACTGATTTTTCTCCTCAAGAATACTGTTCCTCTCTTTTTATGCCTGAATTTCCTTAACAGGATACTCTACTTTGTGAATTGCCATGGGTAATATATATTTTCTATCCTTATAAATATCCCTGAGATTCTATTTTGGGGGTTGGATGCTTTGAAGTTATTTAAAAGCAAAATGATTATATTGTATACTCACTAGGAAGCCACATACAGATGCATTGAGACCCTAGCCACTAAATTCGTTGGTCCTCAGTTCTTTGTTCCTTAATGAAAGAATTTGGTCAAGACACCTCTGTGGTCATGTAGTATATAGGTATAAATTATGACACAGAGTTATGCTTTTGGGTGAGAAGGTGGGAGACACCACTGAGACATCTGTGTTCAGTAAGAGTTTGGATATTTTTTATGTACACAAGAGTTACTCTCTAGACTCAGGAAACTAGGATAACTATGATGTTTAATGAGGTTTTATTTATAAATTATTTTATAATTCCAAAATATCTTCCCCTCCTTTTTAAGTGCCCAGTTTTTCCTTTGGGCCTTAAATAATGAAAGGGACTTATGAAAGAACACCTAAACTTCTGCCTAAGAGAGGAAATTCTCACCATAACACCTGAGGAGACAGGAAAGGGCATTCTGCTAACATCAATGGGATTCCCAGGCCAGTCATCCTGATTTCCATGAGCCTGAGATATTGGGTCATCTTAACAGATAGTGTCAAGGGGATCCAAAATGATGGAGGAATAATCAGGAGTGCAGATCAGCCTCTCTGAAACCTGAAATCCTGAAGTCTAGAAAAATAACAACTTAGCAAAGAAAAAAAAATATACATCTTTGGGAATTAGGAAGGAACTGACAGGAAGAATAGAAGAGAAGCAGACCACAGTGAAAGAAAAGGAATGAAGTAATCAGGACATTTTACATGGCTGCCTGGAAACAATACCTATTTTCACAGATGAAAGGTAAGAAACAGACTCAGAAGCTTCAGGGAAACACAGGGGCTTCCCAGAAGTACTAGCTAGTCCCATGAAAAGCCGTACCTACTATAAACTGCAAAGATAGCATGGGGCTTTCCTCCAAAGTGACTCCTTCCACACAATACACAACAGTTGGAGAAGACATCCAGGGTAGTGCCTGCCATACTGCCAGGGAGTATGTAATCAAGCAATATTTTGGGAAGGGATTGGTTATTTAATACTGACACTGAGAACAACAACAATGAAAACTTTACTTCATGGTCCCTGCATAATCCCTCATGGTGAATGAGTGGAAGACAATCATAGTCAGAGAGCAGGCTAGACATACACCCCTGAGATATTTAAGCTCAGGAAAGTAAGAACATCCTGGCTTGTATGGCTTTCAGAAGTAAATGGGCCTGAAAGTGCTGACATTAAGTACAGCGGGATACTTTTACTCTTGTCTGGATGTGTGTGTATCCAGCACAGATCAAACGTCTGATTACATTCCTTGTCTATCAATCTGAGCAAGGACAATGCCTCATCTTGAACAGTTGCCATAGTCTGGGGTGAACAGAGGGGACCTTCTGGATAGAAGGGCACTTCACAGATCCACAGGCCATGTGCCTTGGCAAAGAAAACTGTGACTTACTGGATTTAAAAAATGAGGAGCCTGGAAAGAAACCACTCTTTCAAAAATACAGATTTGTTTTTCTCTGAACTTACATATTTTTGTTCTTTATCCTTTCTTTCTACTTCATTGTTTTTGGGGGTTGGAAGAATTTCCTTTTTATGTTTCTTTACCATCATTTTTCTTTAATTTTTATCCTCCTTATTTTTCTTCCTTTTGTCTTCTTTTTATTGTTTATTATCTTTATCTAGTTCTATTACTGTACTCCTTAATAGTAATCTTCATCTCACATTTCTCTTTATCTTCCATTGTGCAATTTTTCAAAATTTTCTTCTTTATTCTCTCAGTACTTACTCTAACTAAGCTTATGCTTAGGAATCAAGGGGAAGGAAATCAAAGGCCACACAATTTAATTATTCAAAAAGATAACAGAGGAGATACGCTCAGAGAAGTTATAATTAAACAGATAATGGATGTAATAAACAAAGTGATCAGGGAGTTTACAGAATGCACTACTAAAGTGTTATCTAAAGAAAACAAAATTGTAGCAAACATAAATTACTGTTTTAACAAAGAATTGGAGTTCATGAAAAGGTTCCAGAAGAAATCCAGGAGATTAAAAATTGTTTTGAAGGTGTGAGCAGCAGAGATCCCTTATGGACAATGTATACTGATACTCAATGTCAGTTGTTCAGGGATACCTTACAAACAGGAGGACATGTGAAGAGGATCCAATAGCTGCTGAATGATGTGAAGACTAATTAATGAATAATCAGAAGATGGCACAAATGGCATTAAATCTTTTTGCATAAATAATAACAGAAAACTTACAGAACACTAGGAAAGAAATAAAGGTACAGATAATCAAGGCATATACAATGCCAAATACTCACAATGTCTTTTAAAAAATGAACTTTCCACACAATCTCAAAAGCTAATAAGAAAACAGAAATCACTGGAAACATAAATCCAGTAGAATCACAGTGGACTCCTCCCCATAGTCTAAAGACCAAGAGAAATCAATGAAAAATGGTTCAGTCCCAAAATGAAACCAATTCCCACCCCAGACTTATGTATTCTGCAAATCTATCATTTATATTGACAGAGAAAAATGGTATTTCCATGATAACACCTTAAGAAATTCATGATTCTGAAACCCGCATACAAAAAATTATCAGTGATGTTCTACAAAGAGACGAGGAAGCCACGAATGCCAATCTGCTAAATAGGGCCAATACTTCAGGTAGAGTGAGAAGTTAAGCAAAACAAAAAAGAATACCATTTTGTCCTATGGGATTGCTTTGGATCTGAGCCCTAACAAATTATTTTAATTGTATTATGCACTGAAATCTTTGTGTCTTTCCTAACTAGCAACACACACTATCCTTTCTCCCTTTGTCCCTCAGGCCCACTAATGCCTACCTAACTGCTGAACAGTGTCTTTTAAATATTTTTGATGTAGGTACAGAGCAGTAGTGTGCCTTAGTCTAAGTGTGCCTGACGACCAAGGCAAGATTTGTTAGCATATTCCACCTGCTACTTTATAATTTATCAGATTTGCTAGTTTGGGTGCTTTGAAACAGGTCTCCTGTTGGTTTTGTGCAAACACAGGTTACTACTTCCTTTGTACTCTCCTATGGCTGTTTTCATCAGTGTTTCACTCAGTAGTCAGACATATACTTGTGGCATTCTCTCTATGAATTCCTTTCATCAGCAATTCTCTTCCCTTTCATGTATACCAGCCCTACCTTCCCTGTATTTGTAGTTCCACAACTTGCTCTAAGAGGGTCAACTACCTCCTCTGACACATCTCCTCTATCTGTCACTCTGTGGAAAAATCTCCCAAAGCAGTGAATTTCTGTGATGCTCATGTTATCCCTGTTTCTCGTGTAGCAAGGAGCACGAGTCTATACTAAGGGGTGTTTTGTGCTTGAAAGCTCTGATGTCATGTACTTCACTTTATATTTTATCTACTTTATTTAGGAGGATAAATCTTGTCTCTGTTTGCCTTACTTAGAAATACAATCCCTAAAGATGTTTATTATTGTTTTTAAATAATTTTATTGAGAAACAAATAGCAATGAGACAGTTTCAAAACTGATTATTAGCACAGTTTCAATAATTAATAAATTGCATATTGTTGTCTTAGTGGTTATTCATTGTACAAGATGCAGACATGATATCCTGTCCACAAATACTATTAGAACAAATCTCTCTATTCATTTAGTTAAGAGAATTGAACTCAGGACCCTGAGCTTGCCAGGCAAGTGCTTATTCTACTGTGCTATCTCTCCTGCCCAAATATTCATATTCAAAAGCAGTAGAAAACTTCATTTTTTCCTTCAGCACCTAAATATTGCATAGATCATGAACTGCAAAAAAAAAGTTTTCTACTGCTTTTCAGTATGAATATTTAGGCGGGGGAGGTAGCACAGTAGAATAAGTGCTTTCCTGGCAAGCGCAGGGTCCTGAGTTCAATCTCTGGTACTGACAAAAAAAAACAAAAAACAAAAAAACATTATATATATATATGAATGTTACCTCAGAGTTTTGGTCATTTAAATGAACAACCTTGACAATACATGATGACAAGCTTATAGCATTCAATAATTAGTGCATATAAAGGGATCTCTGTTATTTTTTGCAACAGTAGTTGATGGGAATTTTGGGGCATATGTGTTCTATAAAACATTTTAATTTGAATAATAAGCATGGTATGAAGAAAGTAAGAAAATATAGCAATGAAATAGTCTATGTTTAGTAATTGTTACAGTCTTTTATACCATATTCAAGAGGATATACATATGTCTAAGTGTATGTTTGATAATTAAATGCCTGAGAAAATATGTATGTGACTCTCCCTGGTAACTAGCTCAGTAAAAATAAATGGACATTCCTTGGCATAAGAAAAAAAATCCAATTATTTGAGAGTGTTTCACAAAAGAAGCTGTGCAATGCCAAGTGAAGCAAATGGTGTCAGGAGTGTGTCCAATTAGACTTTGGATCCTTGCTGTTCTGTTTACTAGCTACGTAAAACTGAGTTATATTTCAGAAAGAGAATTTTTCTCAATTTTAAAATTTGTAGAAGATAAATGAGTTAAATGAGTCACTATCCACAGAATTCATCTATGTAAACATCCAACAAATTGTATATATTTTTAAATAATGAGTAAATAGCCACTGAAAACCCACAAAATGAAGTAGAAATTAAAAATACATTTTTCATGGTAAGGTTTAAAGACAGTTGACATGGGAAGAATGGCAGACACTTTTTCCTTTGCTAATCACACCTACAAATCCCAGAAATGATGGAAGATAAAACCAAAACAGAATTCGGAAAGGTGACAAGAAGGCAACTGGCAAGGCTCACCAGGAATGTAGAAAGAACATAGTGCCATCATAGATATCTCAGCATTCCTCCAATGAAGCAGTAAAGCTGCCGCAGAACTCCCCTTTTACAACTCCCAAACTATCAATGTAAGTCAGCTAGAAAAATTATTCCTGTGTCAGAATAAATGAGTTCTCCTGAAAGCCTTAGAAGATTTCAACACCCTGGGATAACTGAAGCTGATGGGAACTAAGAGTAAATGGGCAGAAGCAGCATTCACATTTAAGTAAGTGCCATACTTTGCTGTGAGATTCCCTTTCCACAGCGAGATTCTAAAGCAGGGTAAGCAGCTCTGACAAGGGTTCCAGTGACAACAATGACAGTAGCTCATAAGCATAGCCCAAGAATCTCCTTCCCATACATTCAGATATTGGAAAAGTTAACAGAACCAGCAAAAGGAATTCAGCCACAAGAAGAGACTCCCTGAGAAGCCTCTTTGTCTCTGTGTTTAAGAGTCTTTTTACTTGCTCAAAATATCTAATAATCAGCACAACATACAAAAGGGACCCAGGACGTGATCCTCACAAGCCTGGAAACCAGGCAGGCAGAAGACAATGATAAGGGGTCTCCGCACAATCCTCCTCAAACTAGAGACACCGAGCAACCTAAGAATGGGAAAAGACTTTGGCCTGCATGAGAAGTGCCAGGAGGGACCAGAAGAAACAATCCCACCACTAGGAAAACCCAGAAGATAAAAATTCCATTGAAAATGCAGAAATAATCTGGCATTGGAAATATAACGCAGCACAGTAGGTGAATACTCACATGCTAACCATAAATAATGTGACTATCTGTTAATGAAAACTCTATAAAGACAGCCCTGGATCTCTTAATATACCAAGAACAGTATCCAGAATATAAACAATTCCCACAGTATCCAATAATCAAAAACTTATAATGCATGAGATAACGAAATCAACTAACGTTAACGAGAAAATAAATCAGATGTTGGAAATATGTGACCATGATTTAAAAGCAGTCATTATAGAAACATAGCAAAATTAAATTGCACATTCTTTTAAAAGTTAAAGAGACAGCCAAATAGCTCACTGGATTAAAGTGCCTGCAAGCAGGCTCAGGGGTTGGGGGTTCCATCCCTGGACCTGCCGTGCCATCCTCGCCCTTGGGGTGCTCTGAGATAGCAATTGAGACTGGGCATGGTGGAGCACGCCTGTAATCCCAGCTCTTGGGAGGCTGTAAACAGGCAGATCACTAGGAGTCCAATCTAGTAGTGAGACCTTGGACACCCTAAAGAGCCTTCCCTAAAATACACACACACAAAAAAAAGTTAAAGAAAATCTTGGTCCCATTTTTATGATTATTTTTAATTTTGAGACAGAGTCTAACTAAGTTACTAACCTGCTCAGGCTGCACTCCACCTTCCCAAGTGCTAGGATTACAGGTGTGCACCTTCACACTGGGCAAGATAAATATTTGAAATATCATCTAATAACTCTAAAGAATCATAATTTGAAAAGTAAAGGAATCCCAAATGGAAACATAGTTACCATACTTTACTGAACAAGGTAAATGCTATTACCAGTAGATAGTTATGTCATATCTATATTGTAACACGAAAGCTAGCATGGTAAAAATTGTATACAAAGTGAAGTAATCAGCAGTATAAATAAATCAATACTGTTGAGGCCAGCGAGATAGCTCAGCAGACTAAAGCACCTGCTTAGATAAGCTTAGGCAAGCTCAGGGCCCTCGGTGGATTCCTGGTACCACATGCCATGCTAGCCCCATCCCCAAGTGGACTGAGCCAACCGGAGTCCAGGCATAGTATCACACGTCTACAATCCCAGCACTGGGGTGGCTGAGAGCAGGAGGACCACCACAAGTGATCACCACAAGCTGCATGATGGAACCCTGCAACAACCAAATTCATTTTTTCAAAAAAGGACTGTCACATATAAAATATTCAAATAATCTCAAGAAGAAAAAAGGAGGAAAAAGTGGGGAAGAGAGAGAGGCAAAGAGAAAGAGAAAGAGAGAGAAAGAGAAAGAGAGATAAGGAGAGAGAGAAATAGAGACAGTGAAAGCAAGAGTGAACCAGACAGATGTAGAACTTACACTTCACCTTAGAAAATTTAGTTAATAAGCCCCATGCTACTGGATTCCAAGAAAGTTTACTCATAAGGAGTCCCTAGAATTTTTGTTGGATTTATTCCCCATCTTATTTGACACAAATGTCTTATTAATACATCTAGAATATTTGCTAGCTATTCACTAGGTCCAGTCAGCACATAAACATCAGTTATCATGACACAATACAGAAATATAGTCATATTACAGGCATTTTGTTGTAAGGCAGACATTACAACACACAAATAAAGCCAGGATATAATCTCAGTATTTCTTTCTGGAATGTTTCCCTTTATGATTATGGTGAACTTACTATTATTTCTGAAGGTAATTTTCTATGGGAGGCAACATTTTCTATGGAAGGCAAGGAGGAGTGCCCTAAGTAAAGTTAATCACTCATTATTGTATTTTAAATATTGCAAATCCTAAGAACACTGGTTTTTCTTGGTTTTGTTCATTTCTAACATGTAAAGCATTAAAAGAACTGATTGCACTTCAAAGTTTAATGGAAATCATAACATGACATGTAGTCATTTTTTCTGTGTAAATTAATTTATTTTATAATTTATTGTTCCATGTCTCAGGTATTTCCAAAGGCATAAATTCCAATTATTTGTCTATTATTTAAATTTTAACATTGTTATTTTGAAATGTGTTCAATGCATATATAATTGTTAATCTCTTTTGTGATTTACATATTTTGCCAATTCTCTTATAGCTCCTGCATTCATATTATATAAGCAAAGTCAATCTATTTAACTACTGCATAATAATCTTTCTTCATATTATAGAACTTGCATACTTTTTAATATATTATTTATTATTGAATGTCTGCAGTACATAAAGTTGACATTTCTTGCATGGAGTTGATATATGTACCCAACATATCTTAATTCCTTTTGTCTATCCCCTCTCCTTCCATTTCTCAATTTTTTCCCATTTGAGAAGGTTCTGTTTCCCTCATTCATATCATCTATTATTTCTCTCTTTATTTATAATTTATTAATGAAAACTTGTTTGTAACTTTCCATTGTCACACATAATGCCACAATGAATATTTTAAATATGTCATGCTATAGATTACTGAGTCTTTCCTAGAAATGTACACTGAGTTATGGAATAAAATATGTATATTTTCATTGGACATAATACTGACAGATTGGGTTTCAGGATAGCTTCTGGAATATGTGATATAATTATAAAGGATCAGATGACTTACTTGTTTGCATTTCTAATTTTATTGTAATCTTATTGTTATTTATTACAGTCAGAATAAGTGAATTTTTGAATTTCACCTGTCTTGGATTCCTCTTCTACAAATACTTAGTTACATTATTTATTGGATTTCTAGTTTTTCTTAATATTCGGGAGTTCCTTGCACATTCAAATTCTGTCTCAGTTTTACATAATGAAAATATTTTCTCATGTTACTGTCTGATAATCTTATTTTTAATTTGCTTTGCTTTACTTTTGACAGCAGAAATTTTTAAAGTTCATCTTTTTAAATATAAAAGTTATGTATTTGAGTTATGAAGAAATATTTTCCTATCCTATGACACATTTGTACTCCCCAGATGTTCCATACTATTTGTATACTTACAGCTACAATTAAATCTTATTTAATCTGGAATTTTCTATTGAAGAAGACATTCATTAGACATTGAGCCTTATTTTAGTCAGTTAGCTTTCCTAGTACCATTAAACCAAAATGAGCTTTCTTTCCTGTCTGCATTTGTTCTACATAAATTCATTGTATCTCGTGTTCTATTTGGCACTGGCACTCCTGCTAGGCAACATGGCGAAAGATCCCTATAGCCCATATCGCGCAGTCACTATAACCAAAAAGATACAACATGCAGATCAACTCCTCGCGGGCCATTAACAGTTGACAGTTGGTGGGGTGTGGAGGAAAGTGCAGCAAAAAATAATGGCCCGTCAACAGTTGCAGGTCGCAAATACTACATTCGTACTATGAATAAACTACAAAGACAACAATATGCAATATATTAATTATTGTAACTGTCCTACTAACCTGTTTTGAAACTGTCTCATTGCTACATCTTTCTCAATAAAATTATTAAGAGCAAATAAATAAATATATAAATAGGGCCATGTGGATGGCTCATTAGAGGAAGTGCTTCCCTGGCAAGTGCAAGGGCCTAAGTTTAATCCCCGGTTCTGCTAATAAATAAATAAATGAATAAATAAATAAATAAATAAATACATCAAATAGCTAATGTTTGATAGTGAAAAGAAAAAAAAATAAATACTTATCTCACTTTTCTCTGATGGTTTGAGCATAAGGATGGGGCCAATTACTGAACTGGATCACAACGGAAACACAGCAAAAATTGGCAGACATTCTCATCTTTCTAGCTAAAGACAGAAAAGGCAACACAGGATCCATAAACTGGGAAGAGTCACATCCATTTCTTCACTTACTTTTGGTTTTCCCTTCCATGGCTACTCTTGTAGATAGGTTCGAAGCAGCTTGTAGATCCACCCCTGGCGAGCATGCCTCTTTATAATTTTACTGTCTGTCTATTTTTTTTTTTGTAGGTTATACTGCATTTTGTTTCTTTTTTTGACATCAGTTATTTTATTTTAAAGAAAAAAAAATAAAA
>NW_004524585.1:3387993-3404015 GCF_000260255.1 Octodon degus | reverse complement strand
GAGATATCTGGTGTGTGATTTCCAGTTTCCTGAGTGCTAGTGTCTTCTGTAGTTGTACTGGGTGGACTCGGGGCCCGAGACTGCATTTTGTTCCTTCTCTTTGTCATTTTGTATACCACTGTCTTCTGACCTGTGGTATAGAGCTTGGATAGAGTTATTACCTTAGCACCAGGTCTGGATTTATGAAGTTCAGATTCCTCCAGGTGGGTGTTGCTTGGATCTGGCTGCTGTGCTCCACTTCTTTCTGCTGCAGCTGTTAGAGGTGAACCCTTTGTGTCTCTCTGGCAAGATGTTCTGCTCCTGAATCAGCTGGGTGGGTCTTACCTCTAGCCTCTTTGCAGGGAGTTCTGCTGAAGGGTTCCATGCTGGGCCTGACCTCTGGGTCTATTCAGGATCCCGCAGCCTAGGTTGTCTCACTTGCTCTCCAGGCCTGCTCTCTGGGTCTATTCATGATCCCTTGGCCTCAGTTGTCTCACTCACTACCTGGGCCTGCACTCTGGGTCTGTTCAGGATCCGGAGGGCCCCAGGTCATCTCACTCACTCACGGGGCCTGCGCTCTGGTTCTGTTCAGCATCCCGCAGCCCCAGTCGTCTCACTCACTCACCCGGGTCTGTGCTCTGGGTCTATTCAGGATCCCACCAGGCCCTGGGTCATCTCACTCACTCGCCGGGCCTGTGCTCTGAGTCTTATCTGTCTATTTCAATTATGTGAACTCACACTCAATAATTCCTAAGCCTGTCAACTAAGGAACACTTATACTTTGACCAGCAAATTCCAAATTCTCTCTCTAGAAAAGCACATTTTGTTTAATAACATGTATCCGTTACTTGTTGTCTAACTCTTTCTGTGTCTACCTATGTTGTATATCATTAACCCACAGCATCCGATAGTAATTACCAAAATACAGAGATGATTCAAAAACAAGGAGGATTTCTTTTGCCACTAACTCTTGTTAAATGGTTCTATGTCTTTCAGTATAGAACTTGGGCATCAAATGTGTTATTTTGACCTTTAATTGTCAGAGTCCTGCTGCAAAATAGAGGAAATATAAAGATGTTTGTATGGATAATTGATTGGATTTTGTGTAATATTCTTGCAACTAGTTACTTTTTTTCTTTGAATTTTATGGAAGGGTCTACAGGGTTTTCAGGGTCTCATTACTAGGCTCAAGGGTGTAAGAAGGGAAGTCAAAGTGGCAAAGAATGATTGAATATGTAGGGCTGGGAAGGTACACCATGTTTACACCTCTGACAGGCCTGATATAGTAGATTATTACTATTTTCAAGCATCCCTCAAGGTCACAGACAAAATGATTTACTCTTGGACTGCGTAGTTGCAAGATTGAATTAACAATGGTCTTCTCATTCATTATTTATTAAAAAACTAATCTTGATCTATTCATAAGAAAACATACTTTATAAATGGGGAATTTCAAAACACAGAAGAAAAGGTGCTAATGAGACAAAATGGAAAATGATAACAAAATAAGTTTTTATTAGGCCTTGTGTCCATGAAAATATTCATGGAGAGCATAATATCTATGAAAAACAAACAAGCTATAGCAATAATTTTAAAATTTTATATTGTTCACACTGGAATGGTATTTTATGACTTTCACACTCCCAGGCTGTGCCATTAGACACATTGTGTTAAATTAAGACAGGCTGGGGAATATAGGTTTCACACAAATCATGTAATTGGAAATTCTTTGAAGTACACACGTCTCCAAGCTCATATGGTTTCAGGAGCAAGGACAAGTTCCAGTATCAATAAATATGAGAATGCTGATAATAGTGATAAAATAACACACATTCAGAGATACAAAAATAGAGATAATGTTGTACTTGGTTAGCATATTCTAGGGCAATAGCAATCAGAACAGGACTCAAAGCACACCTTAACTTCCATGCAGAAAGCAATTCTTTAGACAGTAATAAATACACCTATGTGCTGGACCCAAGGGATTATGTAGAAATATAATCTACCTAGGAACATGATTATAAACCAGAATTTTCCACAGTAAATTCCCAAGAACTTTCATCATGTAGGAGGATAATAAATGCTCTTTATAATCTCCCTATTTACTGATGCTGATATGACGGGGAAAAGAATACCACAAGCTGCACCTAGCCTGATTCTGATTTCTGCTGAATCTGAGCATCACCATCAATCTCTGCTAAGATTACACCTTGTTTTGTAGTTTGTCCAGAGGCAGAGAATGGGGTAATCAGGATTCTCCTTTGAGAATTTCTGAGGACTTGCAATCTTATTCTGCTGAATAAAATCTGTTCACACATTTTGTTCAGTTTCCAGTGCTGATAACCCATTATAGTTAAACATAGACTTCAATTCAATTATTCTTTCAAATCACGCACTTAACCTGGGACATAAATTGCACATCTTATATATCATGTTCAGAGAAACATTAAGGCTTCCAAGAGGTGAAACATTTTTAATGATGGGTCTAATAACTATTATGTAAATGACAAAAATATGATGTTTCACTAAATATATATATATGAGTATTCAATAAAGCAAGCACTATTTGCATCTTTTAGCTATTTAGTAACATTTCCTTTTTTGGGCATTTAACTTTAACTTATTTTAATTCTTTTATTTTTGTACTTTATTTTGTTCCTAATAAATTAGAGTTCTCATTCTCAGATTAACTTGACATAAGATGCTATTGAACTCTGTTGCTGGCAGCTAAAAATTTCCATAAATAAATTCTACCATGTGTAAAACATTCACATGTCTACAAAACGCCTTGTGTTAAAAGATTTCATGTTATAGGGTTGAAATGATAGAACTTTCAGGTTTTTCTCTGAGTTCTGTGATTTTTCTATTTTAGTTGAAATGGTATTCACACTTACATGAAGTTGTTCTCTAACTCTAACAAAGTGAAGAATTCATTTCAGAAACTAACACTTTTCCTCATAGAAAAATGGTATTATGTCACATCAGAAAGTATTTATTCTTGTAGAAACTGTGGGAATACTCAATTTACACAGAAAATGCCCTTAATGTACTTTGTTCAGTAGTACTCTGGAGTCAGTTTGTCTGCCTTGCTATTGCCTCAGGGATGGCGGGTAATGGGGTGTAAGGGGTGATTAGAACACATGTGTGCTGGCAGTGAAAAAAAAGTTCAGCAGTTTCTCTAAGAAGGAACAGGAAATTATATTTTACACTTCTTAGAGAAAAAATACTTAATGAGTCTTTACATTCTCCCTACTTGTCATCTATAAATCTTCCAAAATCAATTTTAAATCTTTCATCTTATTATATTTTTGTGAGGCTCCAGGGCAGCGATTTCTTCAACTGTCATTCATCTCACATATCAAGGGGAAATAAAATAAACCTTCCAGTTAAAGAATATGTGTCATTTTACATGTTAAGTCTTGAATTATTTTCAAAATGATCCTTTTCACCTTACTCTTACATAATTTCAGAGCAGAAGCAGAAAAAATATATAAGAATCTTAATGTTTAATACTGAGACTATGGAGTTGCCTTTAACGAGAATATTTCACTACCATGCCTTATTGATATCAATATAGATGTAAGGAAAACAATTTCAATAATTGCAGCTAAGACATGTCAAAAGAGTATCTTAAAGCTACACAAAATATATCATATCTCCTTATAAAACTTAGCTTATTAATTGACAACATTTTTAATTAAAAACATTAGCTCAACATCCTCTTCCAAAACATGGTCCTTCTGTCTTCCACGATGAGTAAGAATTACAGCAGTTGTTTTGATTACTGTGTGTCCAAGGACTGAATTTCTCACTCATTTTTATTCAAGTATTTTAAATAATAATTCACAGTTCAACCATATCAGCAATGTAGGCCCATGGGAATAAAAAGGTGATTCAATTTATAAAGGTTCCAGCATCACAAGAGTGGAGCCATCTGTGCTTCCAAGGCTTTGAACATACACAGCTGTGAGAAAGGGCTAATCATTCCTTTAATCTCTTGCTTTCCTCTCCAGATAATGAACTTGTTCCCACAAGCTTCTTTCCTCATAAAAATTACTTCTGTTTGGGAAAAAATGTAAGCACTGCACCCACTAAATCTAATAACAGAGTCTATGGGGAGATGCTATAAGTTAGTATATTAACCAATTTCTACAAGTAACTCTTTTACTCATCTATACTTCAACAAAGTAATCTAATAGTCCTAAATGTGGGATTATGGGACAAGTAATAGCAGCATTACTTAGGATTGAGTTAAGACTGTTAAATTTTAGGCTCCAATTCTGAATCTATGAATTCAGAAACTGTGGGGTTAGGGTGCAGTTTTAGTCCACCAAGTGACTCTAAATCACTCTATAATTTCAGAACCACTAATAACAGACAAAACAAAAACTGTAAAAGCACTGATAAACTCATTGACACACTACTTCTGTGAAGGGAATAATCCTCATACAGTCTCCAACCCCGTGATGCGCTTCCCCAAAACCACCTTCCTAAAAGCATCACTTCAAGCGTGAAGATATCAACATGACCCTTTTAGAGCAAACCAATTCAGACCACCGCAGCATTAACATTATGGTCAGAAGTGTAGTTATCTGTCAGGATCTCATCTCACTTTTAACTTAATGCCTTTCTTTATTTCAGTTCTCCAAAGCTTTACTTAGCAAGGAGAAACCAACAACACCAAGAGGAAACTGTTCACGAATTTCAGTAATAGACAATGTCTTAGGAGACATTGGAGCGCTATTAAAAATCATGGTTACTTTTAAATCTCTATACAAACCAGTCAACCCTTTCATTGTTTTGCTGACTACAGTTTAAATGTATCAGTTCTAGTTATTTTTCTTGGGAAACCAGGGAACTCGCAATAAAAAATACAAGTTGGAAAGACTAACATGAATTGGATTTCTATAGAAAATAAAGAGAATAGAGTAAATGTAGCAAGAAAAGGCTGCCGGTATTTTATACTTATGAAATTCAATTATGCGCTTTAATGAATTTTCTTATAGAACTTTTGTTACTACAATAACTGCTATGAACAATGGAGACAACAACAAAGACAACTCAGATGCTGTTAGATACAAAGCTGCCAGTAACACAACTATTTGGCTTATAATCTTGTCTTTCAGGATGCAATTAAAAGCTTTACCATATGGTAGGCAATCATTAAGATTTCATGGAGTCTGGACATATATTTGTGTTATTCTATGTCTAGCATCAGTTGCTTTTCTTTTGAAATTTTCTTTTCTTTTTAGTAAGAGATACATTGTATGACATGAATAATATCAAATTATATATAAGAAAAAATGTTTAGATATTACATTGAATTTTCTTCAACTAACAGGTGTGGGACTTTTGATTCACTTAATAAATATTATCCTATATATTTTGCCTACAGAAAAGAAAAGTCAACAATTGCTTTCTCTCAGAATGAAAACAAAGTTCCTTCCTGGAAAATATACCTGAAACATTGTATAATCACCGCCTTTGCACTGTATACTGAAAGCTTACCTTATGCCTTAACTAAATCACAAGAAACTGAACGGGCAAAATGCATACTTGTGAAGGTTTCTGCCATGGCATAAAGGTTGAGGATCCAGAAGAGGTAAAGTAAGGTAAGTCAGTCACTCTTTGAAAAGGTGTCTATTACAAACAGTTTGTATTTAGAAGACCAGTTACCGCCATACTGTCTCTCAAGGGAATGTTTGTTTAAAAAAAAAGGGTAATGAATGAAAACCAGAGACAAAAATAGTCATAGGACTGTCCTGCTACAATGCTGTATATGGTTAGATTTCTAAATTTCTGTGTAAAAATATGTAATTGTTTATTCCTATTTTTTAAACTATTTTTTAATTTTCTTTTCTTCATTTAGTGTGGGGACTTAAAGTTTAACATGTCAATACTTGATGGAAAATACCTGTTCCATGTTGTGTCTAAGATGTTTGATATTCAGACAGATAGTGAGGTTAAGCTCAACTGCTTATGTTGTAGGGTAATAATAATAAGCTTCTCTACTGGAGGGTTAACAACTTAAGTTTGCATACCAAAAATTAGAGACAAAGAAGGGCTGTAAGGACAGCCAAAATTTTGGCCCCAGCCTTTCTAGGTCAGTGAGGACCCAGGACATAGGAGAGCCTGTACTGTAACATCCTGTCACTCAGTTGTGTCCCAAATTTTCTGATCCAAAAGATTATGGGGCCACAAAGGAAAGTAATTGATGATGTAGAGTGTTCCTAAAGAGAGTCACCTGGAGAGAAAACATTCTCTCAGGCTTACACACAGAGCAAATTGGTCAAGCAATGGCCATGACTCATCCACCTGGCTGACTCTGACAAAGGATCTACAAACTGTGGTACAGGGTTTCAGGGTAAATTCTGAGGGGATTTGACTGACCTTTTCAGATTCAAAAGTTACATTTCTTGTTATATAGGTCTTGCTTTATCTTGGTCTTAACCATCCTGCAAGAAAGTATAAAAACAAAGTATAAAAAGTAAAGCCATATTAATATGCTGAGCTGTAAAATGCTCAACAATTTCTGACATTGCCAGTCCTACAGATAACCCACTACTATTATGGACAATTGGACTGTAATGGGAGATTTTGCTGAATTCATGCAGCTACAATATTTAAATAACAATGTAATACTCATCTCTAACAAAACTAAACAAAAAAGGGGATAGAAATGAAGGAACATTTTGTATCTTTATATTCAAAATAAGATAGATATACAGCTACTTTCTCATAATTCAATGAATGGAAAGATTTGTACTAATTTAGTGTTTGTGGACAGGATATCATGTCTGCATCTTGTACTATGAATAACCACTAAGAAAACAATAATATACAATATATTAATTATTGAAACTGTCCTGCTAATTGGTTTTGAAACTGCCTCATTGCTATTGTTTCTCAATAAAATTATTTAGGAAAAAAGAAAGAAAAGATGTATTTTGCTTGGCACCTACCTCAAGGTCAGGGATGGCAAACCTTTTACTTTTTAGTGATACAAACTGCCCACTGCAGCAAATAAACCATAGGTTTGTCACCTGAGCTCTAGATACACTATGGTTCTTTGTTTAGCTAAGTAAAAAATCAAACATTTGATACAATAAAAAATGACTAAATAAGGAGAATCCTTCAGTGTTAGTGTGAGCCCAAGCTTTGTGATCAAACTTTAATTCACCATGTAAGAGATATGCAAATCTGGGACAAATTATAACTTCTCCAAATGCTACAACCATATGACAACAATCACTTGAAAATAATATTGTAATTATCATCATGGTGCTCTTCAACATTCTCCAGTTTTAGTATACATGCTGCCAAATTCAGCATGCTCTTCAATGTTTTCAACAAAGGTATGTAAATAAATTCTATATCCACATGAAAACAAAACATAGCATTATGCACCAGTTAGAATAACTTCCACCAGCTATTTATTTTTACATGATTTTAGTAATTCTTTTTAGATAGTTGAGTTTCTATTTATAAGACTCTAAATACTTTTTAAAGTCTCTGTCTGAGGGCGGGGTAAATGGCTCAATGGATTAAAGCACCTGCTTAAGCAGACACAGGGGCTGTGCTGGCCCTGCCTCTGGGGCACACTGAGATAGCCATTGAGACTGGGCATGGAGGAGGGTGACTGTAATCCCAGCACTTAGTAGGCTGTAAACAGGAGGATCACTACGATCCCAATCCATTCAGTGAGACCCTGTAGACCTTGTCCTAAATAAAAAACAATAAAAATAAAAAAATAAAGTCTCTCTCTTTCTAATTAGCTCCTAATACAGGAAAATATTTTTAATTTCTCCTTGCCCATCATTGGTCAAATAAGTCCATTATAGGTGTACTGTTTATTCATTTTGAACAGATGCTTTTATCATATGGAAACACATTTTGCCCATTTCTCTTTCTTTCTTCCTTCTTTCTAATGTATTTGGTTGTTACAGAGTCTCACTATGAAGCTCAGACTCATAGTGATCCTCCTGTTTTCATGCTCCCCAGGGCTGAGATTATCGGCAAGTGTCACTATGCCCAGACTCCACGACCTGCTTAGTGCGCCTGGTACAGGATGTGGTGCTGGGGATCAAACTGTGGTCCCTGTGCATGCCTAAGCTTACTTAAGCAGGACCTTTAGTCTGCTGAGCTGTCTCACCAGCCCCCATAGATCACTGATCCCCCATTTCTTAATAGTAGCCATTTGTTCCTTATTACTTTTTGATAAAATGGTTGTAAAGACCAATTCTAATTGAAAGACCAATTTTACTTGTTTCATAACTAAAAGTCATCATTTTTTTGTAAAAATATCTAAGCAGTTTTTCCTCCTTCTCATTAGAAATAGATTCTGTTATGATGTATAGTACATGCCAACTCAAATCAGACTATACATTCCGTGTCTATTAATTTTGACTCTTGAGTGACTTACTGTCTTGTTCTGATTAATAGCACTATTAAATCTCTTCGGCCCCTGAATATATACTTCATGTGAGGACTATTCATTTAAGTGATTAACAAATAGAAGGAAGTACTATCTTGGAAGAACCTATTCAAGCCAGGCTATGTACAACAAGGGTAAAAATATTGCCTAACACGCTAGCCCTCCCTACAGGAAATGGTGAGCTATAGAGCAGTATACTAAGAATGACTAGAACATTTCCTAAGTACAAAAGATTTTTAAAATCTTTTAGAAAATTAATCACAAGATCCAGTTGTATCTTTTACTACTTCTGATACTAGGGAAGGTTAGAAATTTCTGGAATCATATTTCTCTTTTACTATATGTAAATAAACAATTGCTTGACTTGTCGTAAATTAATACACAATGCCATAAATGGAAAAATGCAATATAAGCTCTACAAATCTATTCATAAAAGGGAATTGTAAGAAAATAAGGCACTAAGGAGAATTTAAATGACTTCAAATTATAGTCTCAAGTCTAGCAAAGTTTTAAAAATCGATAAATTAAGAGAAAGTTCAAAAAATATTACAGATTGCTAAAAGTACTGATTGTCACTAAAGCTTCAAATAAAGATATTACTTAGAAGCAATTTATAGGGTAGCATGTATAGAGGTTTAAGTAAAATATATTGGTCATTATTTCTCTAGGGGAATAAAGAATGTTACCATGTATTCTTTTTCAAGGTAAGTTGTACATAAATGGATATTTTCCCTGCTATTTGCATTATTTAGCACATTATATGGAATGTTTACTTTTTACTAAAGTTAGTTTATAATTTTTAAATAAAGATCTTACTGAAGGAAAACTAAGGAAATAATAATTTCAACTATGGGTATTAATGTATTAGTATTAGGAGAAATATCTTGGCCAAATGTGTAATATACTATTGTGCCTTAATCAATTAAATATTTTATTAAAGTACCTGTGTGATTGTCCTAAGAAAGTAATTCCTAGAGGGTATCGATGAAGCGCTTTAATAAAGCTCCTGAATTGATGGAGATTCACTTAACACAAAATACAAACATCTTGGTGTGCAGACGAATGTATTTCCATGAGCCAAAGGAATTCCCCAAGCTAGTGTTGACTGTTTTGCATACTTCCCATGGTATCTTGGGGTGTTCTGGTTGTGTAATTCTACTAACAATTAAGTTAAATAACCATACTTTAATTCATATATATGTGGATTTGATCTTGACTTTTCTTTTTTCTTTTGATTTGATCTTTGAGATGCAATCTGTACTTATTATGTATAAGTATACACAACTATGAACAGGTCTGTGTAAAAAATGTTTTGGAGAGCTTGTACATACCTAACAAAAAGTATAGAATCCATTGCAATGGAATGCAATTTAAACCATAGAAATAGTTCTCAAAAACTTTAAAAATAAACTGAAGAAATTAAATTTACAAAAATATTAATTATAGATATAGTCAACTGATCATACTGCATCTGTATTAACATTCATGATATTGCATATACTTCTCAAAGTGCTAATAATAGATATAAACTCTGCAGTCTAAATATTAAAAAAAAAGAAACAGTTTATGCTTCTTTTAAGGAAAATTGTGACATCTGACCTGAAAGAAATGTAGAGTTCATTTATAGAAAAGCTGTACTTATATTTTATGAATATTAGGTGACAACAAATTATTACTTGGAAAAAATCTAGAAACACATTTAACTGCTAGGCTTTTGAAATCTTTTTTTCTTGGAAAACCAGATAACTTGCAATAAAAAATATAAGTTGAAATGACTAACATGAATTTGATTCTATATAAAATAAAGTAAAGCAAGAAAAGGCTATTATTATATACATATGAAACAATGATGTACCTCAGAATAGTATGTGATTATGGGCACAACCTTATAACCTAAGGAATGTACTTCAGAATGAACCAACTAAATGTTTTCTGGATTTACTATTTTTATAAGAATCAAAAAGTTTCATGCCAAGTTATGGTCTTTTTGCCATGAAGAAGAAAGTAAAATGTTCAGGAAAATGTATATACTAAATTCTAACAATTGAAAAACTATAATATAATGACTCCATATTGATGCCTTAATAATATGCAGAAGCATCACACAAATGATGGCAATTAATACAAGACTCCCAGTGAAATTTGCAATCTTAATAACCACATCAATTGGGCTTCTATTTGGCTTTTTAGAACAATCTTATAAAGATTATTATTATTTTTATCTTACAGGTGAAGAATCTGAATCATAGAGGAATTTAAAAACTTGTAGTAAATGACAAAGACAGAATTTAACCCAGCAGTCTAACTATCGAGTCCACTGGATCAGATTGTCACTATGTATTCTCTAAGAATTACACACCAAATCTCTTACCTGTCTTCACAAAGGGCAGGCTTGTGGGAGGCACTTTGAAATCACAGAAACAAGAACAAAGTCACAAGAGGAGAGCTGCATCCAAACTGAAAAGCGCTGATGAGAACACAGAAACCTTACTTTCCGGGGTAGATCTTTATCCCTGCTAGGGTGAGAACCACTTTTATTTTTTATTTTTCTTTACTATTATTTTTTTTTTGGTGGAACCAGGTATTGAACTCAGGCCCTTGCACTTGCCAGGCAAGTGCTTATTCTACTGAGCCATCTCCCTGGCCCCGAGAACCACTTTTAAAAGTGACAAACTAACTACTTTTATGGTCATTGTTTCCAGGAAGTCAGCCACCCACTACGTGAAATTGGGTCCCATGCCTTGCTGAAGTTCTTCTTTAAGAGTTGGGAAGGATGTCACTGCTTCTGTGGGAGTCAGAACCTTGTACAGTTCTTCCCACGTGCAGAACAGAGAGCTGAGTCCAAGTTAACTCTCTGTACTGCCACAAAAGGTGACTATGAGGTCTTTTTTTTTTTTTCTTTAATACTGCTTGAAGCTACAAACCACTGTGCTCTGAAGACTTTCTGTCATTGTGACACTTCTATAGAGTGTAATTTTAGTTTATAAATATTTATTCAGCTTCTATTTTATTTAGTATCTATTGTATTAAATGATGCATTACATAGACTAAAGTGAAGGAGTCTTGTGTGGAGTTTAATGTAAAAATGAACTCACTTTTGTGGTACTGACGCATAAAAGCAGCCTTGCTCAAAGACAACTTTGCATTGTGGGACAATTCTTTGTTTTACAAAATCAGATATGCTTAGTCAGATTCAAACAGATTTGCTCTATGGCTAAAATAACTCTACAATTACATCAGAATTACTTTGTTATTAAGTTTTATGTTTCAAGGTTTTAAAATTAACCCATCAATATCACAGTAAGTGGGCTACAGTACATAAGATCATTTTCCTTAATTTATATTTTGTTAATTTAAAAGTATGAATAAGGGCTGAGGAGACAGCTGAGCTGTCTGAACGCCTGCCTGGCAAGTGCAAGAACCTGAGTTAGACACCAGGTACCACATGCTGTGCTGGCCAGGAACACTGGGCGTGTGAGTCTGTCCTGCAACCTGGCCTGATGGAGCATACCTCTAATCCCAGTGCTGGGGAAACTGAGACAAGAGAATTACTACCAGTCTGAACTGCATAGTGAGACCCTGTACCCAATGAAAAAAGAAGAGCAAGTTCAAACTATGACTATAGTTTAGCAATTGTAAGATTGAAGGAAAAGAGTTGGAAGACCATATAGGCAAATATGATTTTCTTCATCTAAAATAAATAGTTAAAGTACAAATTGGCTCATAAAGAAATACTTTGGGCAAGGCTGGCCAGATAGCTCAGCAGACTAAAGCACCTACTTCAGCAGAGCACAGAGGGCAGGGTTCGATCCCTGCTGTGCAGTGCTGGCCCCACGCAGGGATGTGCTGAGATGGTGATTGAGACTGGTCATGGTGGTGCATGCCTGTAATTCTAGCACTTGGGAGGCTGAAAACAGGAGAATCACTATGAGTCTGATCTACTTAGCTATATACCCTGTACACCCTGTCTTAAATTCATAAAAATAAATAAATAAGAAATACTTTGGGTAAGTTTTTAAAGCTTTAATGAAAATCAATAAAAATGATTTGCCAGAATATCTTGGGATAGAGAGAGGAAAATTTGAGATAAGAATAAAGACATTTAACTTTCATAGAAAGACTCAGAAGATGGGAGATTACAATAAAACGAAGGTCACCTTAATATATTCTATCTTTCAGTACCAGAAGAAAAAAAAATAATCAAAGGTAGATAAAAACTATCAGTTTGAGTTGCACATAGATTTAGATAAGGCTCTATATTATTTGCTTTACTGTAACACTATTTATACCATTCGGTTTTTATAACATACATACCTATTAACTTTTAAAACTCCATTCATTGACTGTAAAATGTCATTTAAGGAAATAAATTCATGTGCACTTTATTTTTAAAATTAAAACCCCTCATAACAATTGTGTTATGAAGCAAAATCTCACAACAGATTTATTTCAATTGTTTAGTGTGCTGATTCTATTCTTAAGAAATCTTCTGTTATCAGGCAATAATCATCTATACAAAGTAAGAGATATTTGTAAGCACATATTTTTTCATTTGAAAGTCAACACTGCACATTCCATTAAACATAATATAAACCTGTCAGTTGAATTTAATTTTGAACAAAGATTTCTTATCCATCTGTAAATTGTGGGACGCTGTAAAACTAATATTACTTTATATGAAAGCTTGTACCATCAGAATAAATGCACAGAGATTGACTATAACCACCAACATACTATATCCTCATTATGCAAAAGTAAGTTAAGTGATCCTTGACTTATAGATAGAAAAAGAGTATACAAATTTAAACAAAACATTCTTCTGAATAAGAGCAGTCTTCCTTTTCACATCAGAAATAGATGCTTATAGTATTACAGAAGCTAAGTTATTTTTTATTCTTTCTCCTTTAATTGCTTTGTTTTTGACACCAGTTAATTAAAATACTATAAAGTAATTATCACTTATGAAACTCTTATGATCCAGGTGAAATGGTATCATCTTGCATTTCTTCAGGAATTTCTATAAAAGTATCTTTTAATCCCATTTATTTCTCATCTTGAATCTGCTAAACCAGTCTAAGTCGGACTTCAGCTACTTCCCCTTGAGCATGTCACCTATGTCCCATAGTGAGGAAACATGCAATGCTTAGGGCCAGTACATTCCTTCAAAAATAAAGCAGCTAATTGTGGACTCTAAATGTTTCCGAAAATACTTATTTATCAGAGCAAACATTCATTGTCATCTCATTCATTTTGGGTGGGATGTATACATATGAAACATCAGTCACATGATTATTTAGCAAAAGGGATTACCTGGCATGGTCTTGGTCTAACGAGTTAAGCTCTTGAAAAGTGCAATGGTTTTGGCAGCCAACTGTAGAAAAGATATACCATACTCAGGATGTCCTGGAAAAATGTACTACCCAAGTTGGAAAGTGCCTGTAAGACCAGAGGCTTAGAAACTCTAACAGGATCTACGAACTATGAACGATCCTCAACTGCTAGTTTGAGAAGAAAAGGGTTGAAGATGAGGCAAAAAGTAAAGCCATACTAATAAGCTGAGCTATAAAAGGCTCATCAACAACTTCTGACATTGCCAGTCCTATGGATGACCCACTATTATTATGGATTACTAGACTATATTGGATTATTTTGCTGAATTCATGTACCTACAATGATTAAATGGCAATGGAATACTCATCTCTGAAAAAAATAAACAAAAAGAGGGATACAAATGAAGAAACTGTCTCATTGCTATTTTTCTCAATAAAATTAATATAATTAATTAATTAAAAAAGAAAAGAAAAGGGAACCTCAATCTCACTACTGTAAGGAACTGAATTCTGCCAATCACTTGGGTGAAGGAGGAAGAGCAGCCCAAGTTCTATGTGAGAATATAACTTTTATCAGCACCTGAACTGTACCCTGCAGGATCTTGAGGAGAGAATCCAGCCAAGCCTTGTCAAAACTCCTGGCCCATTTAACTCTGAGATAGAAACTACATACATGATTTTTTCAACTTCTAATTTGATGGTAATTACATCAAAAAAGACTATATCAATGAATCTTCTCTGCTGCCATATCTAACCCACCCAGCACATATCTTATTTGTCAGAGAGATTTATCCAGTAGTATTTTCTGTCATGATGTAAATATTCTACATACTGCATATGCTATTCAATTCAGTTGCCACTGGCCACACTTGTCTGTTAAGGGCTTGAAACAGAATTATCAAGATTGAGAAGCTAACATTTCATTTTTATTGAACTTTATATTATTTTAATGACCACTTATTGCAAGTGGCCCCTATATTGGACAGAGTCTGTAGAATCTTACTTTTGAATTTTCCTTTGTTTCTCCCATGATAAAAACATACTTTTCTTCCATTATTACTAATTTCAAAGTAGGTGTTTCACTCTCAAAAAGTGTGTGTGTATCTGTGTATGTCTCTCTGTGTGTGTGAGTGTGTGAAAGCATACACATGTCAGACATGAAAGTAAGAAAGGAAGAATAGGATTTCATACTCAACCTCTTACTCAATAACTCAGATCTCCCTCATCTATCTACATAGAAAGACTAAAAGCACAAGGGACACAGTAATAAAGTGAATAGGAAAGACACCAGAAAGCACCCACTAAGGAATTTGCTCTGGGTTATTTGGAAGGTAATTGCAATAGAAATGTATTAGCAACCACTTCCCACCCCCGATACCAGGACTTGCCAGCAAAAACACACCCAGAACATGATGATGTAGAGTGTACCAAGAGCAGGTCAAGAACAGCACTGTTTTGTACTGGATCAGATAATGCCAAACAGTGTGAACTGTTTGTGATTGAGCATCTTTACTAGATGTTTTTTTTAAGTGGGAGAAAAAGAACACAGAAGAAAGCCAAAGTGATAATAAATAACAGAAAAGTAGACATGCATGCTAGCCTGGAGAGGGGGACATTTGCTCATTTTTTCAGTAAGAACAGTGTTAGATTTATCCATGCCCAGCCGTGATTATGGACAGGGCTTGTTTCTGTATCACTGTGTCACTGTCACAGTGCCCTTGTCTCATATTGGTATTCTGTGCAATGGTTTTGTTCAGCAAGAGAACACCATGGCCTGGCTGTTAGTGCAAGGTCAGCTCTCAGCTGACAGCTGAGGGGTTACTCCTTTTTCCTTTTCAAAGGCAATAATTGGATAAAAATAAAACCATTTTGGATATGTACATCGCTGATTTTCAGATGGGTCAATAAACTGGTAATGTGCTGATGGTACACATCCTTCATGTTGCTTCTCACCCAAACTTCTGACTCATGCACCCAGCTGTGTCCTTCAAAGCTCCAGAGAAATGTTCCAGCACTATTCCAAATCAGCACATTCAAAAATGTTCATAAGGTCTGAGCTTCCAATCTGTTGCGCTTTCTGCATTGTGCACCTCTGCTTTATGTTAAACAAGAGTCACACCCACGTCCTATATGAAAAGTAAGCCTCCATGTATGCAGCCAATCATCCATCAAGTTCACTCTCGTCAACCCCCACTGACCATTGCATGCAGCCTGCCCTTTAAACGTCTTACAGAAATGTGTGCAGAAAAATTATCTTCAAATGTATAAATGCTTGAATT
>NW_004524585.1:3377378-3384322 GCF_000260255.1 Octodon degus | reverse complement strand
CACAAATCGTGTTGAGTGCTTTCCTGCTGGACGGGAGGGCGCCCGACAGAGAAAATGCTTCATATCACCTATGCAATCTTGACAAAATCTAGCATTATTTTTTCCCTCCACAGAATGGGATTGTCTTAACTCGGAGCACAGCTGGCCTCCTGGGTTTACACTGTGCAGTCACGCAGTCATGCATAGCCTTCACTTCAAAGGGCCTACACTCGATTTAATGCTCTGCTGATACCACGCTGAAATCCTTAACAGTATTTTAACAAATGACCTCACATTAGGGCCGGGGAGATGGCTCAGTGGAATAAGTGCTTCCCTGGCAAGCACAAGGGCCTGAGTTCAACCCCTGGTTCCAGAAAAAAAAAAAAAGAAAGAAAGAAAAAGAAAAAAAAAATAACCTCACATTGTCACATCATGCTAAGCTTCTGATAGTAGCTGGTCCTATCCATAAGAATGATCCCCACAGATCTGTAAAAGAAGTCTATCTCAAGAAAGGATTCTGTCACTATGCTTTGAAACCCATAGTCACATTCCAAGACCTTATTTCCTGGGGCTGCTCTCCAGCAGTATCAAGCAGAGCAGAGACACCAAGCAAGTGCTGTTCCTCGGATAGAGGGAATGTATGAAAGTGCTGACTTTGGCTCAATCTCTCCCTCACCACTGAAACAAAGCTCTTCTGGACTTTATAGCTGAGTAGGTCACTTCTCTCTGATCTTCTTTAATGTTCCCTAAGTCTGGGTAACATTTCCAACATCATGTCAAGACAATCTCACCCTTCTCTGGATCCCTCTGTATTTCCCTCTCACAAGCATATCTCTCAGGAAAGGGGTTGTATGAACTATACTTGCACATTTGGTCTCATCATGGTGCCTGTATTCCAAGGCACAGGATTAATGCCGTTAAACAGTAATACCATCCTCTTAGGAATTTCTGTAGTATTATGGTGAGATAATATACAAGCCTATTAATAGAGTGCTGGTATATTACCAGACATAAACAAATACAGCCATTGAAATTGTAGCTATATTATTAGCTACTGTAATGCTTTCTGGGAAATCTCTATTTCTGGGAAATTCCAACAAGCTCTCACCCTTTTGCCTTTTGACCTGATTGCTACAGACCTATTATCTCCAACAACTCCCACTGTGATCCATCTGATTATCCAATTGACCTCACGTCACTGTTTTGGAATTGTTTCACAAGTTTTGTAGCTTCTATGTTCCATCAAATTATATCAGTTTAGTTGGACTCTAACTGACATTTTCTTTTCAAAAATGAGAAATAAGAAGGTTTCTATTGACCAATATATAGTAGCATTTGATCCTCAATGTATCATAAGGTCATCACTCCTGACTATGAATTAGTTGTTGCCTTTTCCTGCCATCTGCAGATCCCACTTGAGTGAAATCAAGCTGGATGTCTTCTTACCACTTATTTTTGTAGACCCCACAGCTTTCCTAAGGTTCACACCCCTGTTAAGTTCTGTAATTAACAAGCCTTCCTTGATAGTCATAGCTACATTGAGTGGCTGTCCTTGTGGGAGGGGGGGGAAACATATCAATTATATCTTTAGTGCTGAACTTACTGTTTTTTACTCTTTTGCATTTGTCTACATACTCTGCCCACTTTTTAAAAAAATATAACAAAAGTTTTAAGTTGAACACATATTGTTGTCACTGACACAATACAGCAGAGAGGGGGAGCTGGGCACAACTTTGAGAGAGAAAAGAAGAAATTAATAAATACATAAATTAAAAGCTGATGTTCTTTGTGGTATAAAGAGCAGAAGTTTTATAATGCCTTTTAAGTCTATCATTCTACATTTAGTGTTAGAAATATGCTAATAGAGAAAATCTTATTTCTTCATTTCTGCTTTTGATGCTGTTTGTCTATGTTTCTTGAATAATTTCTTTTTTTTTAAGTTTTATTTATTTGTGTGTGTGTGTGTGTGTGTGTGTGTGTGTGGCCAGCTCAGCCCAACAGGGGGCGGTGCTGGCTGTCATGTGGTGCTGGGGGATTGAACCGCGGTCCACGTGTTTTTTAGTTTGTTCTAAGTAGGTGCTTTAGACCACTGAGCCATCTCACCAGCCCCTTGAATAATTTCTTTTGCTAGAACTTTGAGCCTAAGTTGAATAAAAATGATAAGAGTGATACTCTTTCTGTTGTTCCTGCTTTTAGATGGAGAAATTTTTAATTATTATCATCAATCATCATGTTAAGTATGAGTTTGTCATATATGACCTTTATAATGTTGAGATAAATTCATCTTTATGTGTTAGTTTATCATAAAAACTAATGACATTTTAAAAAATTTTGTTTCTCATTCCTAAGAAAATTGTATCATCTTCAGGGCACCTTCCAGTTAGCTTTGTTGTTTATGTAAATCCAGTCAGGCCCAGAATACTGTGGTTCGATCCCCAGCTCCATATACCTTACCAGACCAGTCATTAAAGAAGACTGAGCCAGCCAAACAAACAATCAAAAAAAAATTATTCTCAACTTAAGGGCCAGCCAAATAGCTCAGGAGATAAAAATGCCTGCAAGCAGGCACAGGGGTCAGGGGGTCAATCTCTGGGCTTGCTTGCCAGCCTTGCCTCTGGGATGCGCTGAGATGGCAGTTGAGACTGAGCAAGGTGGTGTGCACCTGTAATCCCAGCTCTTGGGAGGCTGTAAACAAATGGAACACTTTGAGTCCAATTCAGTAGTGAGACCCTGAACACCCTGTAGACCCTTCCCTAAAATAAAAAAAAAAAAGAAAGAAAAAGAAAATTGTATCATCTTCATCTTCAAGCTAAAATGTGAAATTCAATTGTGTATCTATACATTGATGAAGAAAATAACTCAAAAAAATAAGAAAACAATTCCATGTACAATATCACTAAAAACAATATAATACTTAGGAGTAAATTTATCTAAGATTGTAAGGTTGACTTTCTGCCGCATTCCGGGAATCCGCAGACCCACTCCTAGCCCAGGTCCGGTGAGTGTGTGGGAAAGCTTCCGGCTACCCTGCGCCAGCGGGACCCACTACTGGTCCCAGCCCAGGCGCAGCTTGGGTGAGACCCTCTTCCACACCCTTGAGACGCCCACCACCAATCCACAGCACCTCCCAAATGGCCCGCTGAGTAGGAATTTCTACCGCGTTCCGGGAACCCCCAGACCCAGTCCTAGCCCAGACCAAGTGAGTGTGTGGAAGACCTGCCTTTCCCACCTACTCCAGCTTGTAACCTCCAGGCTCAGCTCAGGCCTGGCATACATGCCTGGAGTGTAACGCTGCAGCTGCAATCTCTGCAGAGAGTTCAAAGGATAGAACCACCCAGCTACTCAAGGAGCAGAAAATCTTCCCAGAGGGGCACAACAGGTTCACCCTCAAGGGCAGCAGCAGGAAGGAGCTGAGCACAGCAGCCAGACCCAAGCCAGGTACAGCTGGATAAATCCAAACTTTGCAGATCTGGACCTGAACTTCAGTATGTGCTAAGGTTATAACTACAACAAAGATATACAACGAAGGTCAGAAGACAGTGCTACACAAAATGATGAGAAGGAACAAAATGTAATCTCAGAACCCAGGCCCACCTGTAACAAGTGCAGAGAACACTAACACAGAACAAATTGGGAATTACGCAGCTGAAAACAATGAATCAATGGCTTCTGAAATAAAGAAACAGCGGCAGAAAGGTATAAAGGAGGAACTCAGATTGCAAATAAAAAAAGAAATCCCTGAATTAATAACATCTTCAGTAAAGAATCAAATGCGGAAACATATGAAGAAAACCAAATGACCACCCAGAACAAATGCAGAGGACACAAGTTTAGCTCAGATGCATGAATTAAGAGCATCAATGGTAAATAAGCAGCAGCAGAAAGTTATAGAGGAACTCACAGCACAACTCTTTTCAGAAAAAAAAAAAGAATTCTCAGAACTCAGCATCTGAAGTAAAGAACCAAATAAAGAAACAGGGAAGAAACCCAAACTGAAAAAAACACTGCAGTAGAAGAATTTATAACTGCTTCTAAAGAAGACATTGATAAAAAAAAATAGAAATTAGAAAAATGATGGATTAATTGAATGAGCAAAACAGGAAAGAAATAGATTGCAAGAAGCAGAGTCAAAGAGATATAGAGGAAATTAAAATCTTAATCACAAGCTTGCAAAACCTTTTAAGTGAAAGTGAAGACAGTTTCAGATCTTCAAGATGCTGGTGCAGCTAGTGAAAAGGTAAGAAAGGATCTCTTAACACCAATAAAGATGCAGGAAAGAATAATCCATCACCTGCAAGATGATGCAAAGATGAACAATATGAGACTAATAGGCATCAATGAGAAAGAAGGAGTCAACACAAATGACATTAAAAAATATGGGCAGAAGTAATAGCAGAAAACTTCCCAAATATAAGGAAACAATCTGACATTCAGGTAACTGAAGCATACAGAATGCCAAGTAAGCTCAATCCAATGAAAAACACATCAAGACATATAATAGTCACGATCCCAGAAATTCAGCACAAGAATAATCTACAGAAAGCCGTTAGAGAAAAGAAGCAGATCACATTCAAAGGAAAACCCATCAGAACAAAAGCCAACTTCTCTTCACAAAACATGAAGGCAAGAAGAACATGGAGCAGAGTACTTCAAGTCATCTATGAAAACAAATTCCAGCCCAGACTACTATACCCTGCAAAACGCTCTTTCAAGTTTGATGGAGAAGTGAAATACTTTCATGACAAAGAATGGCTAAAGAATTTCATGATGACAAAGCCAACCCTACACAGGCTCTTGAAAGATGTACCAGAGAGGCACCAAAATAATCAGAACTCCACGAATGAGATCAGAAGCAACCACCTAAATAGGGCAAGCAATTAAACACAGGAGAAAAAGGAGTAAACGACAACAGGTAAATAGCATGTCAACCAAAAGTCAATACATCACAATTCTAACCATCAATGTAAATGGACTCAATTCACCAATTAAGAGAAATAGACTGGCACAGTGGATTAGGAAGCAAAATCCAACAATATGCTGTGTACAAGAAACATATTTAACTCATAAAGATATTCATAGGCTGAAAGTCAAAGGAAGGAACACAATACTACATGCCCCAGCACGTAGGACAAAAGTAGGGGTAGCAATCCTGTTTTCAGACAGTCTCAACTTTAAACCAACAATGATCAAGCGAAATAAAGAGGGCCACTATATACTGGTTAGGGGAAAAATTCAAGAAGAAGAGGTAAAACTCATAAATATGTATGCACCAAATACGGGAGCACCCAACTATATAAAGCAAATCTTAATGGACATTAAAAATCTAATATCCAATACCACAATTTTAAAAGAAGACCTTAACAAAACCTTATCTACAAAAGATAGGTCAACCAGACAAAAACTTAGCAAAGATATAACAGAACTGAACCACAGCTTGAAATAAATGAACTTGGTAGATATATACAGAGTGTTCCACCCAAACACAGCTGAATACACAATTTTCTCAGCTGCACATGGGTCATTTTCTAAAATAGACCACATATTGGTCCACAGGTCATGCTTAAGTATATGTAACGAAACAAAAATTATCCCATGCACATTATCTGACCACAGTGCGGTGAAACTGGAAAAAAATGACAAAAGAAACCAGAAAAAAAAACCCTTAAATACATGAAAATTAAATGACACTGTACTCAGCAACCAATGGGTCACAGATGAAATTAACAAGAAATTCAACAATATCTACAATTCAATGAAAATTCAAGCACAACTTATCAATTTATGGGATACGATGAAAGCAGTTCTCAGAGGGAAATCCATAGCTCTGAACTCACACATTAGGAAAACAGAATGGGAACAAATAAATACCCTAATGCTGTACCTTCAACAACTAGAAAAGGAAGAGCGAACCAAACCCAGAGTCCAAAGACCGGAGGAAATCATAAAGATTAGAGCAGAAATTAATTCAATTGAGACAAAGAAAACAATCCAAAGAATTAGAAAAGCAAAAAGCTGGTTCTATGAAAGATTAAATAAAATCAATAAGCCCCTAGCTAACCTCATCAAACAGAGCAAAGAAAAAATTCAAATACAAGCAATAAGTAATGAAAAAGGTGTAATTTACCACAGACTCAGTGGAAATTCAGAAGATTATCAATAGCTACTTTGAGAATCTTTACTCTCACAGAATAGAAGACACAGAAGAAATGGACAGATTCCTAAAAAGGTACAAATTACCACAACTGAATCAACAAGATATAACCACTCTCAATAACCCAATGACATCCAATGAAATATGAGATGTAATTAAAAACCTTCTGGCAAAGAAAAGTCCAGTTCTGGATGGATTCACAGCTGAATTCTACAAGACATTTATAGAAGATGTAGTCCCTATACTCCTCAAACTCCTCCATGAAATTGAAAAGGAAGCAAAATCCCAAAATCATTCCTGGAGGCAAGTATTATACTGATACCAAAATGAGGGAAAAACTCAACTAAAAAAGAGAACTACAGGTCAATCTCCCTCATGCACATACATGCTAAAATCCTCAATAAAGTACCAGCAAACAGAATACAGCAAATCATCAAGAAGATCATACACCATGACCAGGTACGATTCATCCCAGGGATGAAAGGATGGCTCAATATTCGAAAATCTATAAATGTAATAAACTATATCAATAGAGCGAAAATTAAAAGCCACATGATCATCTCCATTGATGCAGAAAAGGCTTTTGACAAAGTCCAACACTCATTCATGTTCAAAGTCCTACAGAAAATTGGAATAGATGGCTTCTACTTCAATCTGGTAAAAGCCACTTATGAAAACCCAACAGCTAACATAATCCTAAATGAGGAAAAACTGAAAGCGTTTACTCTTAGATCTGGTACAAGACAAGGATGTCCTCTATCACCACTCCTATTCAATATAGTTCTGGAATCATTAGCTACAGCCATTAGACAAG
>NW_004524585.1:3364792-3376541 GCF_000260255.1 Octodon degus | reverse complement strand
GGGGTAGGCAAAGAGTTCATGGACAGAAATCAATTCTCACAGGAAACAGTTGAAGAATTAACAACTGGGACCTGGTCTTACTGAGAAGATGTTTCATGTCAAAAGAAACTACAACAAAGTAAAAAGGCAACCCACAGATTTGGAAAAAATCATGATAAATAAGTACTCAGACATAGGTCTGCTCTCTAGAATTTATAAAGAACTAAAAAACACTAGGACCCCAAAATTTAAAGACAAAATCCAGAAATGAATATCTGAGATGAACACATGCTTCTCAAAGGAAGAAATTAAAGAAGCAAATTAATATACGAAAAAATGCTCCACAAAACTAGCCATCCACGAAATGCAAATTAAAACAACATTGAGATATCATCTCACCCCAGAAAGAATGCCTATCATAAAAAAATCACCCAACAACAAATGTTGGAGAGTTTGTGGGTAAAAGGAAACCTTCTCCACTGCTGGTGGGAGTGTAGACTGGTGCAACCTTTATGGAAATCAGTATGGAGACTCCTTAGAAAAGTTGGACTGGAAATCCCATTTAAACCAGCTATTCCTTTACTGGGAATTTTTCCAGAGGATCTGAAAACATCATATCATAGTGATATATGTGTGCCTATGTTTATAGCAGAACAATTTGTGATAGCCAAGTCTTGGAAACAACCAAGATTCCCATCACCTGAGGAATGGTTGAAAAAGATGTGGTATTTTTACACAATGGAGTATTATTCAGCTATTAAGAATTATAAACTCGAAGCGTTTATATTGAAGTGGATGCCAAATGAACATATACTCATAAGTGAAATAAACCTGACACACATGTGTTAATATCGTATAGTTTCCCTAGTATAAGAACTCAAAAGAAGAAATACAAATAGAAAGGTATAGTACAAGTAAAAGGATATAGGATCTCAAGGACTAACTAATCAAGAGAGGGAAAGGAGAAGAGCTAGGAAACATGAATAAGTCAAATCATACAGTTATATGTAGAAGATGGGCAAGGCAATGATGCTGAGAATCTCCAGAAGATTTTTTAATCTAGCAGTTAATTGGAAAAATTCTCACCCTGACTAACTATATATTCTGATACCTGTGAAATAAGCTACTGCACTACAGAGAGTAATTTGTAATAGTAGTTTTATGCTTAAAGAGTCTATCATTTTGGTCTTCTGAATAAAGGCTGCTTGTCATGACATGTCAGTTGCTGCTATGATGTCTCTTTGGTAGATGGTTTTCAAAAAGTAGGGGGTGGTGAATGAAAGCACGTGACAGGAAAAGAAATATTGTGGGACTGTCCTGCTTCAAGGTTGTATATGGTGATTTTTTGGACTTATGTGTAAACATAAGAAGTATATAATTCTTTATGCCTATTTTTAAAATATATTCTAATTCTTACATGTTTTTTATTATATTCTGTAGGAACTTAAAGTTCAACATATCAACACTTGATGAAAAATACCTGTTTCATATTATGCCTAAGATGTTTGATATGCAGACAGATAGTGAGGTTAAGCTCAACAGCCTAAGTTGTATGGTAATAACAATAAGTTTGTCTTCTGGATGGTTAACAACCTAAGTTTGCAGACCAACATTAGAAATAAAGGAGGGCTGCAAGGAAAGCCAACATTTGGCCCTAGCCTTCTAAAGTGAATTAAGACTCAGGACATATGAGAACTTGTACTGTAACGTCATGTAACTTGGTAGTGTCCCAAATTTTCTGATCAAGGAGATTATGGGGCCAAAGAGGAAAGTGATCTATGATGTAGAGTGTGCTTAAGGAGAGACACATGGAGAGAAAACATTCTCTCAAGCTTTCACAGAGAGCACATTGGCCAAGCAATGACCGTAACTCATCCACATGGCTAACACTGACAAAGGTTCTACAATCTGAGGTACAGGGTCTCAGGATAAATCCTGAGGGGATTTCACTGACCTTATCAGACCCAAAAGCTACAACTCTTGTTGCATAGGTCCTGCCTTACCTTGGTCTTAACCATCCAGCTGAAAATTAATAAAAGAATTATAAGAAGTAAAGCCATACTGTTACGTTGATCTGTGGGGGACTCAGGTCCACAATTTCTGACATTGCCATTCAAGCAGAAGATCCAATACTATTATGGGCTACTGGACTCTTTTTGAATATTTTGTTGAGTTTACACACCTATAATATTCAAATAACTTAACAACAAAACGGGATGCACATGAATGTCCATTTTGCATCTGTGTATTCAAATGGCTAAGATTGATATACAGTTACATTCTCTTAATGAATAGAGGGATTTGTTCTAATAGTGTTTGTAAGTAGGATATCATGTCTGCATCTTGTACAGCAATTAATCACTAGGAAGAATGTATAAAATGTGCTAATTATTAAAACTGTCTTACCACTTTGGTTTGAAACTGTCTCATTGCTATTTTTTTCTCAATAAATGTATGAAAAAAATAAAAATATATAAAAATAAAAATAAAGATTGTGTTATGAAAATTACACAATGATAATGAAAGAAATCAAAGGCATAAATAAATAAATAAATCCATGGATTTATTTATGGAGACTTAATCTCAATAAAATATCCACACTACAGAAAGCAGTCTATAGGTTTTCTTTGTTTTGTTTTTGTGTTTGATTGATTTTTTGTTTTTGTGGCCAGCTCAACACACCCTGGGTGCAGGGCTGGTATGTCATATGGTGCTAGAGATCGAATCACAGTCCCTTTTCACTTGCCTAAGTTTGCCTGAGCAGGAGCTTTAGACCACTGAGCTATCTTGCCAGCCCAGTGTATTGTTTTTTTACTAATCTCATCACAATTCTGAAGTCATTTTTACAGAAATGAAAGAAATACTAAAATTCACAGAGAATATAAAAATAGTCTTCAGAAAGAAAATAATTTGAGACACAATAATTTTATATTACTCTGCTAGAGACCATAGTCCTTAAAATGATATAGTATGAACATAAACACAAATACAGACCGTGTTGGGCTTGGTAGTGTCACCCATAATCCCTGGACTTGGGATCCTGGGACAGGAGCATTGCTGAGAGTTTGAGGACAGCCTGGGCTATGCTGAGGTTTCACCAGAGAGAAAGAAAGAAAGAAAGAAAGAAAGAAAGAAAGAAAGAAAGAAAGAAAGAAAGAAAGAAAGGAAGGAAGGAAGGAAGGAAGGAAGGAAGGAAGGAAGGAAGGAAGGAAGAAAGAAAGGAAGGAAAAGAAAGAAAAAGAAAATGACAGACAGATCAATGCATCACTAAACACAGACCAATGTAACAAGTCATAGAACTAAGAATAAACTTTCTATACCGAGCAAGCTGACCCTAGCAAGGTACCAACTTGCCAAGAATACACATTGGGCACAAGGAAGCATTTTTAATAAACAGTATTAGGAAAATTGGGTATGCTTGAAGGTGAATAAAATTGGACCCTTATTTTAAACCATACATAGAACCCAACTCAAAATAAATAAACAGCTTAAATGTAAGAACAGAAACCATAAGCCCTTAAGAAGAAACTATAGCATATAAGCTCCATGCATTCATGGTCAATGATTTGCTGGTAACTACACAGACACAAGCAGAGAAAAACAACAGGAAAATGGGACTGCATCAAGCTACAGAGTTCTGTGCAGCAAAGAAAATAATACTGTGAGAAGCAATCCATGAAATGGGGTGAGGTATACACTGTACATCTGAGGAGGTCCAATTCTAAAATATACAATGAAATCTTACAATTAATTATTTAAATATCAATTAACTTGATAAAAATTTAGTAAAGCTCATTAAAAATAAGTGATATGACAGACACATTAGCTTAATTTACTTATTCCATATTGTATATGTATGTCAAAGGTCAAATCATAATTCTTACTTTTCGGAAAATAATATTGCTAAAATTAAAATCTTAATAGTTTATGATAATTAAGAGGTTGAAGATCCAAAACAAAGATGAGCTGAATGATTTTAAAAAACATGGTGAAAGAACTTGAATTGTTCCCATGAATAATATTTCCAGCCAATGTAATCATATGGCATCCCTAGGGAATTTAAAATTTCTCATTTTATGGTTGAATGATTTTTGTCTCTATCTATATGTAATTTTTATCTTCAAATTCAATTTCCTTGCATGAATATGAATTTGTAGCAAATTACCCACTGAAAAGAAACTTGTTTTTATTTTAATGTATTGGGATTTTCCTTTTGAATTAGAGGTAGTATTTGCAACATTGCTACCAAATGATAGATACAAATAAGATGGATTCTGATAAAAAAGAAAACACATTTCTAACCCATGATCCTGTGATTTTCCAGACAATTAGAAAAAAAAATTTCCCTGATTTACGTTCTTTAATAAAACATCATCCAAACAGATAACATACTCTTCTGCATATTATATATATTGTAGTACACTGATAACACCAATAGCAATGTTTATAAATTGAGGTTATGGCCGGGGAGATGGCTCAGTGGAATAAACGCTTCCCTGGCAGGCGCAAGGGCCTGAGTTCAATCCCTGGTTCTGCCAAAAAAAAAAAAAAAAGCAATAAATTGAGGTTATGTTATTATACTCTACTTCCTAAGAACATGACTTTGTTAAATTCTGATGATATTGGGCAGGTGTAGGTTGGTATGACCATAAATTAATGCAAAGTTATGTCTTTCTTTCATCACTCTTTACTTTTACATGAATACTTCTACAAATGTGCTGGTAAAATACTGTATCCAGTTCATCTTCTGAAGAAAACATCTTTAGAGTTTATCAATTCATCTGACATTTTAGGTGGAATGTAGTTCATCCTTAAAAACAAAAATAATCCTTTGTATATCATCTCAATAGCAATTAAATAAATTACCTATAATCACACTAAAATTATTTCCTGAAATTAGTCTCTTTTCAGAGAAAAAAGTTTATTCAAATAAAATACAAAATGTCCTAGAATATAAGCATGCCCTACCAATTACAATTGCTTATATGAGATAATGAAAAATATTTAGGCTGAGAGGTGTTTAGTCCTCTAGCTCAAGACTTTGTATATTAAGACTGAGAAGTTTATGTACTTGGAAATTCCTTTCCTATGACAGCATTCAGATTACTTATATAAAAGCTGTAGTAATCATGTTATTTTGTAATACACAAAATAACTAAATTTCTATCTGCTCTCACAGAGTAACCATAAAATAATACAGGAAAAACACTTCATATATAATTATTTCATATGTCATTATACTAACCGTGTTCGTCAATACAAGCACAGCAATTCATATTTACATTCCAAAGCTAATGCTTAAATCCTATGGTATCTTGTGTTTTTAGATAAAATTCATACAATGTACGTAGAAATATGTTTTCAGCCACAAGAAAAGAATTGCAAATTTATGAACCAAAAGAATATTGCTTATTATTAAAAATGATTCTTTCTTGGATCTTAGAAAACATTCTAGTAGGAAGTTAACACATACAAGCTAATGGAAAATTAGACATGTATATATAATGTTATAGATGAATTAATATTTGTGGATATATACATATATATGGGGAGAGACTTAAAGCAAAAAATTACTCCAAAATATTTTCAGAAACCTCAGAGTATAACAATTTAAACTTTAAAAATATATTCAAACTTATGGTAAAAGAAATCATAGTTGTAAATTATGAAATCATCAAAAAATATATATGTGTATTATGCATAAATTATTGCTGCTACCAAGAAATAAATTTTAAAATGTTAAACATGAGGTATAATTTAAATATTTGCTGTTAATATTGTTGTCAAATCTTTTTTGTTGTTGTTGTAATAAATGTTTAGTCTGATAACGTTTTAATTTCAAAATGTGCATCAGGAGGGCTAGCCAGATAGCTCAGCAGACAAAAGCACCTGTTTAGACAGAGCACAGAGGCCAGCCTTTGTTACCCAGCTTGCTGTGCCGGCCCCGCCCCCCAGGGTGCCCAGAGAGGAAAACAGACTGTGAATGGTGGTGTACTCCTGTAATCCCAGTGCTTGGGAGACTGAAAACAGAAGGATTACTATGAGTCTGATCCATGTGGTGAGACCCTGTAGACCCTGCACTAAATACATAAAAAAGTGCATTAGTAATACTATAGTTATAAAAACAATTATATACTTGAACCCATATAGATGGAAAATTATTTTTTCTCTAATAAAAATATTGAAAATATTCTGCATTTGCTACTAAATTAACAAGAAATTAAATTATTGACTTCTCTATATCATGTATTTTACTGAATGAAAAATGTTGAAAGTCAGAAATAAATTCAAGAGAACAAAAATAAATAAGCACATAAATGCATTCTCCTGCAAATTCTACACCATATACTCAGTGATCATTACCTTCTAGATTTCTAAAAGTTTTTGGGGGTGTATTTCTTTTTCTTAATCATTCTAATTTTCACAAGCCTCTGTTTTGTGTATCATAGTGATTTTAATGTTGAATATAAAATTAATGATAAAGTATATAATTGTTTGCTTATAAGAGGTCTTTAATCATGTGTTTAATGAATCTTCCATAAGCTTATGGAACCTACCTGTGTAATGGGTCACATGAACATTTATGTAATATCAGTGAGCTGCTGATTTGCAATTGCTGCTCTTTGGCACTGAACCAAACATCCTAAAATCATATGTAATCAGCCCCTAAATGACCATCATGTCTAGATTTCAACATTCATTATTCCATTTAGAAAAGAAATAAAATCTGGAGGCAAGACAAGGGATGCTGGCTTCTAGGTACTAGTTTAACTTTTCTGTCTTGTAAACTGGTGACAAGTGGCAAAAGCTGAGAGGAACAATAGTTTTTTGTATTTTGGGGTATAATTTTAACATCATTAAAAATAGGGTAAAACAACCTTCAAAAAAGAATAAGAAATGGCCAATAGGTGTTCATATTGTTAAAAACTAAAGAGAAAAAGGCAAAGTGACATTCATTTACATTCACAAGCTGATGAACAGAGGAGACTGCAATGGACACAAACTGAGAACTCCCAAAAGTTATGAAATGGAAAGACAAACTCCTAAGACATTCTCTTTCTAAATATATGTCACGTTCAATAGCGAGGAGAAGAATATACAAATACACAAAAGAATAGTATTTTCTTCAGAAATACATTCTATCTTAATAGCCCCTAAAAATTGAAAGCTATATTTTTTGATTTTCAGTTTTATATAAGTAGGGAGATTTACAAATTGGGAATGTGGTAAATATCATGTAGACTAATATTCAAATTCAATAACATTAAATGTTCTCTCTGCATACAAGTAATCTGAACCAATATCTTATCCTACCATATATTAGATACTTATGAGTAAAAAATTAATTGTGTTTTATCTTCCCCTACTCAAACCATTGAGATGAGATATTGGATGAGAGATTGGCTTTGGAAAGATAGGGTATAAAAACAATTAATGTTTATATTTCCTTTGGGGAAAAAGCATATTTCTTTGGCATTCATACACATGTGAAGCAAATTAAAATTAATTAAGACAAATAACTTTTTTACATTTAAATGTAGAAACAAATCAAATTTTTACAATTGAAGACTGCCCCAATAGTCCAAATGGTGACAGAGATCAACAGTGCAGTGCAAAATTTAATTATCTGTTTTCTACAGAGAGGCATCAAGGCTACTTTCTTTTGTCTTATTGTACTTCAGAACCAATAGACAACACATTGATACTGCTTGTCTTATTCTATTAAACATGGTAGGGGCATAAAATCTTCACATAAGAGTATTTTATTACGGTGATAACATTGTAATATTATTACATGTAATATAACATTGTGATATTACATTACAATGCTAATAAAATTAGCATTGTTTCTTGGTGTATGTTAATGTACAAATCAGTACTTTACAGAAATGTGTTTTACTTCATAGAAAAAAATTTAAATGATATGCAAGAAAAAAGTATTTTGCCAATTTCTTAATTATTTAAATTGCAAACTTTGAAGCGAGATTTCAAATAGCATAATCTTGACATGTTTTATGCATGGCTACTAAACATTATAAGATACACTGGAGTAGCTAACTAGTGATAAAAATTAAAGCTATTTTATAGCAAAATCAGGCCACATAAAGATACATAAAACAAAGAATTTTATGTATGTGTATTCTGAACATTTCTCAATAAATGATGGCAAAATAATTTATGAGAAACCATAAAGCCCCAGAGGGAGCAGAACTGATGACAAGGGGCAAAAACTGAGTTGTATAAAATCAATAAAATGATAAGCACTAAAATAATATAAAAGGTAAAAAAAAAGATAAAATTTATATACTTTTTGTTGTCATCCTTACAGATATTCTTGACAAAGCTAAGAATTGCCAGAAAATAAAACAACATGACATCAAATAAAGCAAACCATGGGACAAAGCTAACACATTTAGAAATATTAAGAATTATGGTGACATATACAAAAAGACACTTGAATGTCAAGAAAATCTAAGAGATGAAATCAAATATATAAAAACATAATTCTTTCTAAATTCTAAACTAAGCTAGAACTTTCTTGAGAGAATAAAACAGAATTCAATACTAAACATTATAGAATAATTTAATACAGCATAAATATCTGAAGAAATCTAATTTTGATTTTTTAAAATTCATAGTTTTAGGGTAGATAAATTTTCCAGTCTTTTGTGACTTAGATTTACATTAGGTGATTTGCACACAGAAATTTTATTGGAAAACCTTGATGTTACAAAAGGCAGTAAACTTTTTTTAGCTCTGTATTTTCATTAAAATATGTAAAACTGGTCACAGTAATGCTCATCTAAACTCACTGCTTATAAATCACCTAAGTTTCAAAAATCTGTCCTGTTTCCTATGTAGCATAGCACAGAAAGAATGTTAACTTTCTTCCCACCCCATTTTCAGAGGGAAGAGGCTAGGTGATATTAGAATTATAACTCATAGGACAAAAAGGTCTCTAGCATAATGAGACTAGCCAGAACAAAGAATTTTCAGTTCAATATAAATGTATTTATAGCATCCTGTGTGGGAGGCATAATAACTCCAGGCCTCCAATCCTATTGCAAGTGGGCTTCCTGGTTCCTCCTCACCTACCTCTGATGAGCTAGGTTCCTAGTTCTTACCCCGCCTATTTCCCATAAGTCTCCTGCTATGCCCCGGAGGTGGGACTTCCTGTCATAGACCAGTTGCCTAGTTACTCGCGCCTTTTACCCTCCCACGTCATTTCTCTATGCCTCCACTATCTATACCCAGCACCTCCCCTAAATAAACGAGACTTGATCAGAATCCTGTCTTGTCTCCATTTCTCACGTCTCCTGTCCTTTGTCCCCTCTTCAATACCCCACTCCTCCCCCAGGTGACCTTCGTTGACTGACCCGCTGGTTCGGGACAATCCTGTAATAATTTAAGTATGCACCTGAAATGACAACATATAAGAATTGTAATTCAGCAAGGATCTCTAAATTTTAAAAATACTTTACCTTCCAAGTCAGTTAAGGATTCTATATAACAGGGTAAAAAAAGAATGAAGATGTTCATAACAAAGTATTAACTGAATATCAAGTCAATCTGCATAATCTTGATTATACACTTTCTGCCTGTTAAATGTGTCTCTTTATAGAAGAAAACTTTACTAACAAATCACTTATTTCTACTTAAATTTGAATAAAAAGGGTAATGATCACCTTCTAATTTTACACACAGTAAACTTTCAAAAGATCTGGCAAATAGTACACCAAAATCTTCATACATCTGATCATTTTTTAGAGTTCTATAAAATTTAGCCAACATTGAATTATCTGAACTCTAAGACATGAAAATATATATCTCTTGTGTTGTGTTTCATGCAAAATTTTAATGATTTAGAATATATAGCAAATGCAGAGGACCACCAGACTCACATAGTACAAGCAGACAGTAATTAATATTAATAAATTGGCATAAAACTAAATTAACAGTCTCTTCTAGGACTAGATGCACTGTGGTGAAGGCCATACTGGTTATGGACATATTCATCTTTAAGCTAAGGCTAGTAAACAGCCTGTGAAATTCTGGTAACTCAAAGCAAGATAGCATAGCAGCTGGGGACTTTGAATTCTACAAACTCTATCTACCTCAGTAATCCAGCTGTCACACAATCAGGTTACCAGTTAACAATTACCTGTTCCTGTGTGATTTCCCAAGAATACATCAGCCCTAAATCCTTTTGTTAGTTTTGTCTTGTTATGAATATTTGGTACCAGGGCCTGGGGAGATAGCTCAGTGGAATAAGTGCTTCCCTGGCAAGCTCAAGGGCCTGAGTTCAATCCCCAGTTCTACCACAAAAAAAAAAGAAAAGAAAAAATGAATATTTGGTACCAGGGATTAAACTCAGGGCCTTGCACTCGCCAGGTGGGTGCTTAAGCCACTGATCTAATTCCCTGGCATAGCTTGAACCTTGGCCACATCAGCAGGTCTCACCCATCACTTCCTACATCCCACTGGCATATCCCCCAATCAAGCTGTACACCAATAAAAGCCAAAGACACCAAGCCTTGTGGTCTTAGCCTCTTCTTGGGCTTTGACCACTGTGGGTCTCCTTGTTACTAAAATGTATGTTTTATCTGTGTTTCATTCTCTTGTACCTCTGAGCAGGAGATTGGTGGTCTAGGCCTGGACCATGAGAAGTAACTATCTCTAAAAATCATGGATCAAAAAGTCACAAAAGAAACCCACTTCAAAAAGTAAGAATATGAATAACATTAATGACTTTTGCATTATATATTAAAAAAGTAAAATACTGTGAAATACAAACAGATGCCATTTTCCCTTTAGAGTTAAGTGTATTTGTTACGAGCTAGCATGGGTCTTAGCCACACATAACGTGGAACTCAAATGTAGACATTTTCCTGATTCTCTGATGCCCATCACCACTGCCCTTGGGGCCTTCTCAAGAAAAGGGTACCTCTACTGTTTCCAAGATATTGATAATTAGCTGAGAGATTCTACTAAATTTACATAGAAATCATAAATTGGAAAAGTGAACCAGTCTTGTAGCAAGTGCCTGTTGGCTTTGGAGGCCAGGAGCTCTGAGTTCTTAGTGTTTTAGCTCCAGACTCTGAAGTGAGATACTCCTATTAGCTCTCAGTCACTTACTGAGCTTCTTGAGGGGATGCAGTTTGAAGCCATCTGAGATATGACCCTGTTTGAATTCTGCTTCAGCCAGGACAAACATCTCCCAGAGTGGCTGTGGGCATCTCTCAGGTGACAGCACCACTGATCTGGCATGCATGGTTGTTAAACAGTTTCTATAATCTCTGTGGAAACACCAGGGCTGGAGTTACAGGTACTGCCATTTTCAATGAGTACCTAGAAGTGCTGAAAATGTTGACCAGGGAACAGTGGAATTTAGGAACTGCCAGGAAAGAGTGGTGTAGGTCCAGGCCTGATCTGCACTCGGTCAGGTACAGTCCTAGAGCTGGTCCTTAGGCCCAGAATAAGAGCAGGCTGCTACACTCTGCCAAGCTGCAACTCCTGTCCTGGAGCAAACTCTGACCTAAAAGGCCATTGTGGAGACCACAACCAAGGTGGCTGCAAAATGCCAGGTCACCCTTGGAGCAGACAGTGTGAGCACATGATAGTTGTCAATGAGATCACAACTTCTGTGACTGCCAAAGGGGCAGGGAAATATTTGGGCCTTGATTTACCAACTCAGTGTTGTAATATAATAATGTCCTCAGGGCCAGGGAGATGGCACAGTAGAATAAGCGCTTGCCTGAAATTAGAACTA
>NW_004524585.1:3356476-3364692 GCF_000260255.1 Octodon degus | reverse complement strand
ATATATAGTCACTTCACCTTTTTCTTAGCAATTTAGATAAGTAGAATCCAGATGAAGAGAGAAAATAATTGTATGTTAAATTGTTTTCATATCCAATTTTATCATTATTTGAAAGTGAGTGTCCAGTAATGGTTGGAAAGGTACAAGGGATGTTTACATTCAGATAAGTAAAGGGGGCTGGGGATATGGCTCGGAAGAATAAGCTCTTGCCTAGTAACTACAAGGGCCTGAGTTCAATCCCTAGTTCTGCCAAAAAATAAAAATAGGATAAGCAGAATTTGGTCAGCAGAAGTTAAAGTACACTCGAGAAATAGTGAATTGATATGGCTTAAATAGAAGGTGAGAACTAAGAGGAAAATGATGTGCTACATTAATGGGGTGTGTAACTGAATTAGAAAAACAAACAAATATAGAACAACTAAAAGTCACAGATTAAATATAAATCACTGCCTACTGAGAACTTCCATAACTCTACTTATGCACTGGAGGACTACCAAGCATCAGAATTCATGTGTACAACATAGATTAGGCTGATACCCTCTCAGATGCACAGTACACATACCACTTAGAATGTATGACTTTTACTTGAAAAGAAAAATGATAGTTGATGTTTATATTGGAGTTACCCAAGAAAACTGAGGGCTACAAATGGATAAATATCAAATTTGATAGCAGCAGGAGGGTGCCGCAGCCTCTACCTGTAACCATTCTGCGTATATCACCAAGTGTGGCCTGCTTACAAAAAACGACAACATCCCTGTGTGTTTGAATTACGAAATGAATACATTTTAGCCTCACAGTATCTCTCTTCCCTAGGATATATTCTATTATCTCTTGGTAACTTGTGCACTGCTTGCAATTTTTTTTTTTCTATCTGGAAAAATCATTTTTCTGCAAGCAGTGGACTACAGATGTTTTTTGTTTTTTTCTTATTATCCATTTATTATGATTAAAAGTTTGTTAATCTTACTTCTATATTAAAAAAGAAATCCTCCTCTGGGATGCTTTTCCCTATAGAATTATTTAATTTGCATACATTTGCAATGTACATTTAATCTACATTGTGTGGTAAGCAGTTTTGCTTATGTGTTCTAATGGGAGGTGATGGCGCACCTTCTCATCTTTCTTCCTAATGGTGCTGTCCTGTTCATGATGCTTCAAGGAATACTGCTTGCTGCTGAAATTAGAACTAAAAATATTTGGCCTGTTTTCCTTAACCCTATACTTGTTTTCTCTGTTTGTGTTGTTTACATAGGCCCAGATATAGAAAACACAAAAATAATATTTTTATTCTGATCTATTTTCCCAAAGTTTTCATTTATTTACCAAACAAAACTGATATAAAACATCACCACTAGTATTTGGCATAATAGGAAATTATTTGATAGTGAATACAAAAATAATTTATAAACAGCAAAAAGTCTTTATTCTTTTTTCAAATATATTAGTTCAAGTGCATTATTTAGAAATTTGAAGTGAACAAAGAAGTCATAATTATGTTGAAAATTTGTTCTATTTCACTAATTTAACTAAAAGAACAGCCACCTAAATTGGAAAAACAGTATTTGCATCTCTCTCAAGGTTATCTCATAGGCTTAGAACAAAAACACCTTAGTTTCCATGGAAAAAGAGAAGTATTTGATATTTTCAAAATGGTGTTAAGTTGAAGAAACAGTTGGATCCATTCTGAGCAAGAAAATTATCATTCTAGAAATTTGATTTTATAAATTCTATTTTGTTACACAATGAGGTGAAAATATATTGATGATCTGAACTCTCACATACTGAAATTATTGCTTCCAGAACTATGTGCTCCATGACATGTACTATGTTTAGGGCTGGGAATCCAACCACAGCCTCATCCACCCTAGGCAAGAGCCCTAGCCCTGAGCTACATCTCCAGCCCATTCTACTGTACATGAAACAAAGCCGAACAAGCAGGAAAAGACTGAAATTTACTCTACATTGACTCTACTTTACTAGAGAACTTCCAGAAGAGAGTAAAGAGCATAGCTTGAAACCACTAAAGATGTCACTATCCATAGCCGCAAATAATTTTCCTCCTCAAGTCACAAAATATACTTAAATAATGTTACACATCAAAAAAAAAAAAAAATTGAGGCTGATTTTGAAGATGCAGCCTTATGTGACAAAAATTAAAAGTGTGAAGAAAATGCTTTGACCCATATTCACATGATTAATTCAGACTCTAGTTCTTTTTCAATTTTATTTATTTATTTATTTGGTACAGGGTCTCACTACACAGCTCAGACTCATAGTGGTCCTCTTATCTGAGCCTCCCCATTGCTGGGATTACAGTGTGCCACACCGCACCTAGTATGGCCAGCATGGTGCACCTGGGGTTCTAGGCCTGGCACAGCATGTGGTACCGGGAATCAAACCCTGATCCTAGAGACTGCCAGACAGGTTCTTAGAGGGCTGAGCTATCTCCCCAACCTTTAGACACTGATTTACCTTGTCATATCTGAAAGCAAAATTTCCTTGGAGATTGACAGGGCTATCTTTTCTGAACATTCTCTCCTATGTTTTTGTTCAGAGTACTGAAATTTTTATTGTAGAGGTCTTTTATTTATTGGTTAGACTGATTCCTAGTTATTTAATTTTTTTAAGCTTCTGTGAGTAGGATTGTTTTTCTAGTTTCTTTCTCATTATTTGTGTACAGGAAATACATTTTTGTGTGAGGATTTTGTATATTGCTACTTTGCTAAATTTATTTATTAGCTGTAGGTTTGGTTGAGCTTTTTTTGAGTCTTCAATGTAAATCATATCATCTGCAAGTATAGTTTGTCCTCTCCATCTCCTATTTATACCCTTTGTATTTGTTTCTATATCTGTTTGTTTGGACTAAGGTTTTCAGTACTGTATTGAACAAGAGTAGTGAAAACTGCTATTCTTATGTTCTCTTGATATTAGAGAAAAAGTTTCAGTTTTCTCCTGTTGGCTACAAGTTTGTCAAGAATGACTTTTATGCTCCATATCAATTTTGATTAGGCTTTTAGCATGAATAGATGTAAGATGTCGATAAAGGGATTTTCTGCATCTATTGAGATAACTATGTTATTTATATCCTACATTCTATTTACCTGTTATATAACATTTATTAATTTCATATGTACCTTTACATTCCTTGGATAAAAATGGGCAACCAAAATGCATAGATACATCTCAAAAGAAGGACAAATGGCCAAGGAATACACAGAAAAAAACTTTTCATCTTCTTTGGATACCAGGGAAATGTAAATCAGAACAACAATGAGAATCAGCCTTAGTCCATTAAGAATGACTATCATCAAGAAATAACAGCAACAACTAAAAATCAAATGCTGAAAAGGTTGGGGAAAGAAAACACTCCCTACACACACACGCATGCGCGCATGAGCGCGCGAGCGCACACACACACACACACACAATGTCAGTGAAAAATTAAATGAGCACAACCACTATGGAAATCAATAGAGTTTCCACACAAAATGAAAAATAGAAATTCCATTTGACCCAGGTATACCTCTCCTGACTTTTCTTCCCCAAAGTGTTAAAGTCAGCATGTTCCAGTAACACATATATATATATATCCCTACTGTGCCAGCGCAAATCACAATTGCTAAATTGTGGAGACAGTCTAGTGCCCATATACCGATGAACGGATAAAGATAGGCATAGCTAATTAGCCACAAAGGAAGGTAAATTTGAGTTATTTGTAGAAAAATGGATAGATCTTGAGACCATAATGCTAAAAAAAAAAAAAGACCAAAGTTAAATATTACATGTTTTCTGTTATATGAGAAATCCCCAAAATAAATAATTTAAATACTAAAATAAGGGAAAGATGATAGGACCATGGAAAGTAGACTGTCTGGGGAGTAGAAAAATGGGTCTTGGAAAGAGAAAGGTGTTAATGGGAAGGGAAGAAAAAGACACAATATATGCACCTATTCTCCAAGATGATAGTAATTATTATGCATCTCAAATGGACTAGTTGCAAAGTTGGAGCTGAAGACCAGTATTATATTCAAGAATGGCAATGCGTGTTAATTATGTGGTTTCTGAAATAATAGCCTAAACTTCATCTACCACAGCCAAAATTATCATGATAATATATGATTTACTGATTGGAAATTAACAAAATAACACATATATTACACATATATCTACTTCCATATATGTAGTATATTAATAATGCAGATTTCTTTCTAAAATAAAATTTACCTAAAACCATTTTGAACAGGTATATTCTGGAATAAGTGATATACAAGGTTGCAATTGCTCATCAACAAATTAAAACAATTTTTATGATTTTTTATCTCATTAATTTAGATCAAGACCTACTTGTTCTGAATCACTCTTCCTGAATCATCTTTTGTCTGTAATAAACATCCCATAATACCTTTATAAGCTTTGATACCTAAGATTGTACCTAGTAAGGTCTCAATCAGCATTGCATATATATAATTAATCACCATGACTACTGTCTCCAAAATATTCTGCACACAGATTGAATGGTTTGAATAAATGTATATCATGTTTCAAGCAAATTGGAATTTATTTTGCTTTAATATAAACAAAGGAAAATAAATCAATGCTGCTACAAGATGGTTATTTTAAGAAAATATGATCATCTCAACCAGAAAGGCAAATACCTAAAGAAGACTTGACATAAACCCCCACACCCACACCACACACCTCATTTACTACATATCTAAGTGTAAAGGTCATATGATGATAGGAAAATAAATCAAAAGTCAGTCAGTGTTTTAGAATTTAACAAACCTGGATAAAGCTTATAAATTCTAACATGTATAAAACATATTCCTTATGTTAAAGGAATTTTTATTACTTAACTATACACTTAACGTTAGAATATAAAATAAGAAATATGGGTAAGAAATTTTTAAAATTCAAAATATTAATTCTCCAATTATATAAAAACATAAAACAGCACTTTAAATCTTATTTATCCTGTGTTGGAAGGTAAGGGTGAATTGTACTAGAAAATCTAAAAAATTAGAAAATGGAGAGAGGTGTGGGAAATAAAAATATATAACAACACTTCTTTACAAAAATGTAGAAATCGTAGGTACTCTCCTTTGAAGTAATAAAGATACAGAAAAGCAGCAAAAATAACAGTGAAGTAAAATAAGCAGAAGTTTTATTCTTGAGCACCAAAGGCAACAAAAGAGAAGATATACTCCTAGTAGCCATAAGTACAAACACCAAATCAGGACTAAGTTTTTAAAAAAATAACAAAACTGGTGAAAAAACTCTCAGATTTTAGAGCACAAAGAAGAAAAGATGGAAAAAAACTAAATAATAGAACATAGAATTCAACATACAGAAAATGAAAGATGTCTAGTGACCATTTTTTCAAAGACAATGAGAAAAAGAAAAAGACTAGTGTATCAGAAAGACTACAGAAATGATTAAATATTTTTTAAAAATCTTTTTGAATGAATGTTTAAATTATGGTTCTGTGTCACACATTTGTTGCACTTTAAAAGTTCATCCAAAAGTGATTTTAAAATTTAGGTTAATAGACATACTAATATTTGTCTTGTTTGTGTAATATTCAATGACTAAATATTAGAGCAATTTGCAGATGAGCTTAATTAGAAAAGTCATGCAATTATATATAGTTTTGTATGTGTATTTTCTTTTCTTTAAGACCAGAATATATTTATTAGGGGACAGAAAGCTTCTGTCTGAGAAAGGTGCAGTAAGGAACCCCAAATGGTAGCCAAAGATCCTGTCTCTTTTAGGAATTTTTATATACCAACACCCTGAATTGAGGTGCCTCAAAGGTGGAAAACATGGGAACTCTTAGGTGGGCATGAGGTGGGACAAAACTATGGTCAACCAATAAGATCACAAGCACAATTGCTCAAGTAAAATTGATTAAATCAGGATCAAATGGGGAAATGAGTCACAGAGCAAGCAGACATGAATATAGACTAGGGGCTTTTTCTGGAGGGATTTGGGGTAGTTACTCTTCCATGCTTTCTCCAGGTAATTGGTACCTATTTAGAATACCAATCCCTGACATCTATGGTACAGGGCTGCACTTACTTATTCTTTTGTCTAAAGGTTTGACCCATAGTGGGAGTATCTGTCTCTGCCACAGTTGCAAAATATCTGCTAATCAGTAATTTCCCTGAAGAAAATTTTGGTTTCTTCTGATTTTTAACTTGCTGAGACAGTCTTGCTAATGTAGTTCAGGCTTATCTTGATCTCACTATGTAGCCTGGGCAAGCCTTGAACTCAAGAAGATCCTACTGTCTCAGCCTCCTGAGTGCTGGGTTTATACCATGAATGTATTCTGAAGGTCAAATGTGTGGATGAATGTCATTTGGTGGCCAAACTACCTGGAGAGCATCCCCTTTCTGCTTCTCTCTTTGGGGTACATGGCTTAACTATTTTATTCTCTATTTTTCACTTATGAAACAAAGAGTATTAATAATATATTTAATTTTCAACAGGGACATGGATTCAAAATTTAATACTTTCTGAGGGCTACCGATATAGCTCAGTGGACTAAGCACTTGCTTAAGTAAGGGCAGGGGCCAGCGTTCTATGCCTGGCAATGCATGCCTTGCCAGTCCCACCCCCGAGTGTGCTGAGCCAGTGATGGAGTCTGGGAGTGATGGCACACACCTGTAATCCCAGCACTAGGGAGGCAGAAATCAGGAGGATCACTACGAGTCCGAGCTGTGTAGTGAGACCCTGCACCAAAAAATAAAATGAAAACAAAATTTAATACTTTCCTTTGATACTTTTATGATGTATATAAAATAAAAATAATGAAAGTAATAAAAATATAAATATATGCATTATATTTTTAGAGAAAATGTGATGATTATATTTTCTAACATTGCAGTTTAAGTCTGTATTGTGGTCACAGAGACAGTAGAGCATTCTGAAAGAAAACAAACAATAACATGCAAAAGAGGTAAGGGGGACTAAAGTGGACCATCAAAGAAACCAAACAAAAAACCAAAAAAGCAAAAATGCACTTAGTACTTGCAGGGAAGACTGGATTGCAAAGCATTTCTTTATGAGTTGCAGGTAAAGGAGCAGAATCATAGAGGCCTGCCTTCTAAATTTAAGAGACAGGGCTGGCCAAATAGCTCAGGGGATTAAAGCACCTGCTTAGGCAGACACAGGAGCCAGGAGTTCGAACCCCAGGCCTGCAGTGCTGGCCCTGCCCCCGGGGTGTACTGAGACAGGGAATAAGCCTGGGCGAGGTGACGCACACCTATAATCCCAGCACTTGGGAAGCTGTAAAACAGGATCACTACAATTCTGATCTATGCATTGAGACCCTGTAGACCCTGTCCTAAAAATACCAAACAAACAAACAAAAAAAAAAAAAAAGAAAGAAAAGAAAAGAAAAGAAAGAAAAAAAAATTAAGAAGGGATGTGAAATTAGGTTATTACAAAGCAAATAGAATGAAAATTATTTTGATGATGTATTCTACATTTGAGGTACTAAATTTTGCAAAAGACACTACAGCTTGTGATTAATATAAACCTGATATTCTCTCACTAGAGAATACTTAGCAAATGGTTCATTCAGGAAAATTGTATTCCACCAAACATTCATCATGAAAAAGAATGTGACAAAACATCCTTAGAAGGATTTTATATGAAAAATGAAGATGTAATCAGGAAATTGTATGCTTTTGTCAAATACTTATGAAAAATAGTTAACAAAAATTTTGAGATAAATATAATTGGATAAAGTGATTATTTTCCAAAGATGGCAAGACAGAATTATCAGGCAAGAAAATAGCAGATAAATCCTGAGGTGGCAAATGCAGGTAAAGAATATAGTAAAAAATAATCACAAAAATAGCAAATAAAAAGGAGAAAAAATAGTTGTCACTGTGGAAATCAAAATAATGGATTCAAAGCAATGGGTATTCTTCCAGAACTGAAAATATACCACAGTGATATATGTGCACTCATGTTTATAGCAGCACAATTTGTCATAGCTAAATTCTGGAAACAGCCCAGATGCCCATCAACTGGGGAATGGATAAAGAAGATGTGCTATTCCCTGTTTAGGCAGAGCACAGTGACCTGGGCTTGATCCCTGGCATGCCATGCTGGCTCCGTCGCAAGGGCACCCTGATGGCAAATGAGACTAGGTGTGGTGGTGTGCGCCTGTAATCCTAGCACTTGGGAGGCTGAAAACAGAAGAA
>NW_004524585.1:3305729-3356336 GCF_000260255.1 Octodon degus | reverse complement strand
GAAGAAGAAGAAGAAGAAAGAAAGAAAGAAAGAAAGAAAGAAAGAAAGAAAGAAAGAAAGAAAGAAAGAAAGAAAGAAAGAAAGAAAGAAAGAAAGAGATGTTATTTTTACATAATGGAGTGCTATCCAGCTATAAAACAGAATAAAATTGAGGCTTTTGTTGGTAAGTGGATACAATTAGAGACCATATGCTCAAGTGAAATGAATCAGACCCACATGTGCAAACATCTTATTGTCTCCTTAGCGTGAGGACTTGAAGAGAAAATGGAATCTGAAGAGTACAGTAGATACTAGGAAAAGGGAATGAACTTGTCAAAAGGAAAGAGTTACTGAGTTGAAGAGAAGGACAAGAGAGGGAGTGGGGGAAACAGATTTATCTACGTGTGTAAATAGGATGGTTCGGACAACTGTACTGTCCATTTCTGCTGGTCTATGGAAAGGAGCATATAATGGTTAATATGTTTTGTCTCCTATTTAATTGTTTCTCCTTTTTATCCTCGTAATTTCTTATTTATATATTTCTTTATTTTGTTCTTCCAATTTTGCGCACATATATCTAAGAATATGAATAACTAGTTGGAAGACACCACTATGCATTACAATAAATACTGTGAAATTTTTATTACTTTGCTAAGTGAAATTCTGTATCACATAATTTTTATATTTTAATACTATTTTCTACTCTTTATAAAACAAATCAAAACAAAAAAGAAATGAAAGAGAGACAGTACTAAAGGTCTAGATCCAATGAAAGGAGAACAAAAAATAGAATTTTAAAGAATTGGCTGGGCATGATGGTTCATACCTGTAATCCCAGTATTCAGGAGGCTGAAGAAGAACAACAGAGATTTCGAAGCCAGCATGAGATATGAAGTAAAATCCTTTCTGAAAAGGACAGAAAGAAAATTTTAGAGAATTAAATATATGGGAAGAAAATTTTTAAAAAATACAAAATAAAGGCAACATATGCAAACAGTGAATCCTTGATGAATAGAATCATTTTATAAATCAGTTCTTCTACATAAATGAAAGATGATAAAAATAACTGAGTATAAGAGGAAATTTGAAGGTGTAATCATTAATATAAATATTATATTAAAGACTTTGTAGTTCAAATATGTTTCTTAAAAATCTATGCACGAAATTCTATAAACAGAAATAATACTAAAATTACAAGAGTTTGAACTCCATGTAACAGGGATAATGAAGACATGTCTATAATAGAGCTTATAATATTAAATATATATGAGTAAATCAAGTGTAAAATTTAAGATTATCCAAAAAGAATAGAAATGTTATGCTTTACCATGTAAAATAACACACTGACACAACTTAAGGAGAAAAGCCTGCATCAAGAAACATATATATCTAGATTCATCCCTAGTAACCTAGAATAAAATAATTTCATTTGAAGCTAAAAAAGTTAAGAAATGCTATTAAAGTACTAAAAGCACATTAAAATATTAGAAGATAAATTTAAAACTAAGAATAAATTATTACTTTATACAAGCTCATGTGAGGAACAAAAATAGATAAGTGCTTTAAACAGTAGGAAAATAGTCAGGGTGAGAATCTTTCCAATTAACTGCTAGATTCAAAAATCTTCTTGAGATTCTCAGGATCATTGCCTTGCCCATCTCCTACATATAAGACTCAGGACATATGAGAACTTGTACTGTAACATCATGTAACTCGGTAGTGTCCCAAATTTTCTAATCAAGGAGATAATGGGGCCAAAGAGGAAAGTGATCAATGATGTAGAGTGTGCCTAAGGAGAGTCACATGGAAGAAAACATTCTCTCAGGCTTTCACAGAGAGCACACTGGCCAAGCAATGGCCATGACTCATCCACATGGCTGACACTGACAAAAGATCTACAATCTGAGGTACAGGATCTCAGGATAAATCCTAAGAGGATTTCACTGACCTTATCAGACCCAAAAGCTACAACTCTTGTTGCATAGGTCTTGCTTTATCTTGGTCTTAACCATCCAGCAGAAAAGTATAAAAACAAAGTATAAGAAGTAAAGCCATGCTGTTATGTTGAGCTACAGGGGAGTCAGGTCAACCATTTTGGACATTGCCAGCGAAGTGGAAGACCCAATACTATTATTGACTACTGGACTCTTTTAGACTATTTTGCTGAGTTAACATACCTATAATATTCAAATAACGAAACTTAACAAAAAAAAAAGAGGATATAGATGAATGTCCATTTTTGTATCTGTGTATTCAAAGTGGTTAGGATAGATATATAGTCACATTCTCTTAATGAATAGAGGGATTTGTTCTAATGGTGTTTGTAAATAGGATACCATGTCCACATCTTGTACAGCAATTAACCACTAGAAAGAATGTATGCAATGTGTTAATTATTGAAACTGTCCTACCAATTTGTTTTGAAACTGTCTTATTGCTATTTGTTTCTCAGTAAAATTATGGAAAAAATTAAAAATAAATTAATTAATTAAATTAAAAATAAACAGTAGGTAAATAATCAGAATGACAGACTATTTACAAAAAACCAAACATTTAAAAGTTAATAAAAAAAGTATGACAACAAATACAGGAACAAAATCCTCATATGGATAAATGTGAAAGACTTTAATTTTATTAGAGAAAGAAAATAGACATGAAAATTGAAACACTTTTAATCATATAGTTAATCCAACTGTCACTTTTATATAAGATGTTTATCTCAGAAGAATACAGAAAGAAACATTGAAAAAAAATGTTTAAATAGAAAAGTAGTAGGCAAATAAAAATACAAGAAAAAAAGGAATTTTAATGTGGAAGTAGCCCTAATCCCTCTTGTAGCTACTCCCACCAAACAACAGAGCCTATTTCTCAGGCTTTTGTGACCTTCTCTTCAGTCATGCTTGCAATATGCATGAGAGTGATGCAATACTAGATCCACTCTGCTCAAAACACTGTATAAAATAGAGAAGGACATGTTGTTTTACACTGGTGCACTTTGTCTGGAGAAATAATTGAGTTGGCCTGTTGGAACATGGGAGAGAAACACAGAACAGGAAAATGCCACTTGAGGACCTCCTACCTGAGCCACTGTGGAGCCACTCTGGGACAAAAGTGAGGCCATCTGAGACCAGCAAAGATTCCTCGCCTAGTTCAAATCAGCTCAAATTGCCTGTTCAGAGGATCTGGTCATAAATAAGACTGAGATTGTTTATTATGTAGGAATGGAAAAATCAGTAAGTGGGAGAAAATTGCTTTGTATTAGAAAAGATGCCATTCAGATAAAATGAAAAATGACAATAGAGAAATTATATAATGCCAAAATTTTTAAAAACATATTTTACAAAAATCTGACTGTCTTATTCACAAATGAAAAAGAGAAATTGGGGCTGGGAAGATGGCTCAGTAGATTAAGCACTTCCCTGGCAAGCGCAAGGGCCTGAGTTCAATCCCTGATTCCCCTCCCTGAAAAAAAATAGAAAGAGAAAAAGAGAAATTATTAGTGAGAGATGCATAAGATGTTCAGCTGAAAAATAACAAATATAATTGAAACTATATGTAAAAGCAGTAATATAACAAGTTGGTTAGGTTGATTAATATTAAAACTTAGAAATTGAAAATAGACTACCTCCATTTAGTTTCCATTCAACATTTATAAAACCTGTTTATGTTTGTGAATAAAGAAGATACTAATAATTCTATGAATTCATAAATGTTATAAACCTCTCCGGATCACTAAACAATAAGATTAAAAAGCTGTAACAATAACAGAAATAAAAAATCCTTCAATCTGAAAATATATAAAATGTCCACTTTGCATTAATTTTTTAACAATGAAAAAGATACTGTACTGAAGCCACCACGTATATAAAGAGATATATTTTATAAATTTCATGTAGTGATAAAAATGCACAACATGTATTTCCAAAGAAAAGCAGGAAATGCTTCTAATAAGTCTTCTCCAAAATGTCTCAGGTATAAAGGGAGTTTGAAACAGTGTATATTTGAAACAACACTGGAAAATCTTTGTCTGTATATCCTTTCATATTTTGTACATTTTGGTATTCTAATATAATGACCATTCCAAATGTATTCATACAGTGGGTACCACCTTCTCAGGGCCTCCCTCCTGTTCCTTTATCAGGCTGGAGCTTTCTTTCCTTCAATAAATATATTCTGCTCTTAAAAATATGTACTCATACATAAGTTGCTTTGGTGCATTTTTGCATGAAGTAAAATAAAGAGCAAAATTAATAACCTACATCATTGTTTTGTAGTGAGAATAAATTAGCTATTTCAAGAAATGTACTTAAAAAGCCCAGATTGAAACTGGAAATTAGAAATCTAAGGCAAAAATTTTGTATATGCTCATTTATTTATTTTTGTATATCCTCATTTGAGGGCCAGCCAGATAGCTCAGCATATTAAAGTACCTCCTTAGGCAGATGCAGGGACTGGGGATTTGACCCCCAGCCTGCGGTGCCAGCCCCACCCTTGAGGCATGCTGAGATGTGATTGAGACTGGGCACGGTGGCTAATGCCTGTAATCCCATCATTTGGGAGGCTGAAAAACAGGATCACAAGTCCAATCTGTGTAGCAAGCCCCTATAGACCCTGCACTAAATACATAAGAAGAAAATGTACTTAAAATAGATTTTGGCAAAAAAAAAAGTAATTATAAGAGGTGTTATTTGTATGTACGTATATAGGTACGTATGTATAAATACATGTATGTATTTAAAGTCATGGACTTTTTGATATAACTTCTCCTAGCCCATTTGACAATCTGAGTCAATTACACATTATTTATCAATTACACATTTCTAATGTCATAGTTTAAAGTTGTTCAATTGCAAATCAGAATAAATATTCTTTGAAAAACATAACCACTTTACAGAAGTAAAGGACCCTACAAAACTAGTACCTCCAAATATCAGGGTGTGTGTGTGTGTGTGTGTGTGTGTGTGTGTGCGTGTTTGGCCAGCTCAGCCCACCCTGGGAGTGGGGCTGGTGTCCCATGTGTTGCTGAGGATCAAACCGCAGTCATGAGCTTGCCTAAGCAGGCACTTTAGTCAGCCAAGCCAACACACCAGCCCCAAGTTGTAACTGATTAGAAGATGCTTTTACTTATATAAAGAATCTAACAAAATGGAGAAATGACAGGAAGATAGACTAGTAGAGATGAGAAAGGGGATCAGAGAGAGGGGCAGAAAGAATATGGTGGATTAACTAATGGTTAACTTGTAACACACAGCTGAACTGAATGAGCATGGTTTTGGGTGTGGGAGGCCCACCTGAGGGTTGCTGCCAACAATGTAAAAGGAGAACTGGAGGGGAAGATGGTGCACTGTGGAGAAGCTTGTCACACTGGTTTTCCTACTATGAACTGCTCAGCTGTTCTCATCACAGAATTTATTCTATTATATTGTTCACAGAAGTAGTCTCAGACCTCGCCATCACTGAGGATGACTGCAATTCTCTTTGAGTAGAATCACTTTGGTCTTCACCTTGAGGGTCCCTTCCTGGCTCCCGGCTCCAGTGAAGATCTCTCAGCCTGGTGGTGCAGACTTTCTAGCTTCCACCACTGACCTTTGAGCCTTCCTACTGTGGATCCTTGATGCATACTTGCAGGAGACACTGTGGTGGGCTCCAAGCCTCCAGATGAGCTGTGAAGGCCATTGCCAGGAGATCCAGGCCCTCACCTGGATTCTTTGGCTCTCTATTGCATGGACAGATCTCCTGCATCTGATTTCTTGGGTGAATATTATAAAATAGTTCTGCGAATACTGTGTCTTATATTAAATCTATTCCCTTGAAAAACCCTAAGTACAATAGTAAGTTTGTAAAAGTTGAAATTAATCAAAATACACTTAATTTATGCAACGACATGGAAAATGAAATGTTTTATTTTGTATGACTAGTATGCTTTAATGTAATGAACTAAAAATATTGTAAAAGATTCACACTTTTCCATGCCCAACTGAAATATACAAGATAGAATGAACACTGAAAAAGTCACTGGTAAGTACATTATAGGAACATCAACTAACAGTGTCTTTTTTCTCTTGAAATATAAATAAATAAATACAGTTCAAAATATGCAATATACAATACATTGATATAGCCAAGCAGAGACTGAGTAATTTTGAGAATTAGTCAAGACACCTTCAAACCACTGGCAGAATTACAGTGAACAGAGTATAACATTTGGCTATATAGTAACAAATTTTTTCTACCAAAATTTGTTAAACTGTTATTTTTTATTACTTAAAATTGTATATGCTTAAAGGCTGTCTTTAAGCATTTCTGGGTAGCTCCCTGGTTCACCAAAAAAATAAAATAAAATGAATAAAAACTATTTCTGGCTAGCAAATTTTAAAGACAGATCTTGATGTCATTTTCAGCTCTGAAAATGAGAAGTTTACCATCTTTACCCTTGAAAATTAGGTTAGTAATTATTTATATGAAAGCAAGTGTAAGTGCAGTTTAAGGACAGAGAATATCATATATCTCTGGGACAAAAACTGAAAGTCAATAGATATTTTTGGTATCTTTGTTCTTTAGTCTAAAGCAAGAACAAAGATACCACCTACCTCCAAACAGCATTTGTCATGAGCAGTTATTCTAGGATAATAATGACTGTCGATGGAGAGAGACTGTTTTTGTTTTTTTTTTCCTTTAGGGAGTCTCTATACACAGTATACTATGAAATACATCCAATACAGTTACCAATCCTTAGTAAAAAATAAATAAAGCTGTATGATTTTTCCAGGTTTTGGTTACTTTTATGCACAATAGTCAATGGGGCTGGAGAGATGGCTCAGTAGAATAAGCACTTCCCTGGCAAGCGTAAGGGCCTGAGTTCAATCCCCAGTACTACAAAAACAAAACAAAAAAAGTCAAGGTCTCCAACATTTAATTTCGTTATCTACTTTCAAAGTATGGCACTAATAGACAACCTCCGATGATAAAATACAGCAATTTTAGAAAAATAAGATGCAAATATTATGTTTTGACAGTAAGAATTCTTTCTATTATATTGTTTTATTCATATAAAGCTGAGAAATAAATAATTTTAAAAAGTACTTTTATTTTCATAAGAATTTTAGTCATTTTCTAAGAACCAATGAAATGTATTCATCAGAATGCCTACTAAAGTACAATGCAGACAAATTCTTTTAAATCTTTAGTTATAAATCTTATATCGTGTGTGACTTAAAAATGAGTTTCAAAAGTAAATTACTTTAAAAGTATATTTTGCAAGGGACTGAGGCGTGGCCCAGCAGACAAGAATTTGGCCTAACATACAAAATTCAGCCTGGTAGATGGAATTGGGGGCAATGAACAAGAACTGAGTTGCAGCCCAGGGGATCAGGTTCAGCCCTGCTGACAGAGTTGGTCTGTGAGTCTGAGTTTGGCCCTGCAGGCTGAGTTCGGTGGCAGGGTTCCTGAAAGGGAGGCTAAGACCTGCAGGTGGGCCCAGTGAGCAGAGGCAAACTGCTAGGCACAGCATGGCCCAGTCTGAGGCGCAGACCTACAGGAAGATCCTCACTACACAAAGGCGCCAGGCAGTAACTTAGGTGAACTGGTCTGGCTGGAAGACTCCAGTTACCTGAAGGAGAAGTGACCAGAAAGAGCTCAGGGGAACTAGTTTACATACAGATTTCCAATTTACGATATGTTTTGCTACATAGCTATAATGTTTGCTCCTACAACTAAAATACAAAACCATTAGTTACCAAAGTTTGTCAATTTCTAAGTTTCACTTGCTGTTATGAATACTGCTAATTGTAATATTGTAACTAGAATAACTACATATTAGCCCTTGGTTAATAATATTAGGAGGTGCTTGGGTAGCAAACTCACCAAAGGCTTATACCAAAGGATGGGGGGCAGTGGCAAACAGAAACTAATATCCCACTATCAATAGAGAAAGCTAAACACAAAGACACAACAAAACAAGAATCTCTGACACAAAAGAGATACTTAAAGAACAGAGTTGTTACAGAGAGGCTCAGATTGCAGTGCTACTACAGCTACCTACAATGAAACCTTTGCAAAGTAAATCATAGAAATCAAAATAAAGAGTTCCCTCAGTGAACTTTGAGCTAAATAAACCTTTCCTTCCTTCATTTTGAGTGTTGGATATTTATCCCAACAAATATTGACCATGTTGACCCAGCCATATTGACCCCAATAGAGGACAATAGAAAACTGATGGAAACCCTGAATGAGCAATATAGGAAAGAAATAAAATGCATGGAGCAGATTTAGAGATATACAGGAAATTAAAAACTCCATTGAAACTTGCAAAAACATTTCAATGAAAGTGAAGTTACAGTTTTAGACTTTGAAGACATCATTGCAGCTAGTGACCAGCAAAAGGGAAAAAAAATCTTAAAAAACAAAAAGGATACATGAGATAATAATTCAACAGCTGCAAGATGATGCAAAGATGAACAACTTAAGACTAGTAGGCATCAGTGAAAAAGAGTGAACACAAATGACACATAAAGAGTATAGGCTAACTTAATAGCAGAAAACATCTCAAATGTGGGGAAACAATCTGACATTCAGGTAACCGAGGCATATATAAGTCCAAAAATATCAGCCCCATTAAATCTACACCTAGACATATAATAATCAAGATCCCAGAAATTCAGCACAAGAACAACACAGTAAAAGCCACTAGAGAAAAGATCACACATAAGGGAAAACCCATCAGAATAACAGTAGATTCCTCATCATAAAACAACTAGTCAAGAAGAGCATGAAGGGGCTAGTGAGATAGCTCAGCAGACTAAATGCCTGCTTAGGCAAGCGCAGGGACCAGCATTCCACCCCCACCACCACAGGCTGTGCCAGTCCCACCCTCTGGCACAGGAAAATAACATGGCAAATATAAGCCAATACATATCAATTATCACCATCAATGAAAATGGATTCAATTCACCAATTAAGAGAAATAGATTGGCAGAGTATATCAAGAAATAAATTCCAACAATATGCCATACACAAGAAATTTATTTAACCCAAAAAGAAATTCGTAGACTGAAAGTCAAAGGATGGAAACAATACTATAGGCTTCAGGAGCTCAGCGGAAGCAGGCAGAAATACTCTGTTTTCAGAGAGTCTGAACCTCAAACCAAGAATGATGAAATGAGATAAATAAGATCACTACATATTAATTAGAGGAAAACTTCAATGGGAAGAAATAATAGTTGCAAATATATATGAACCAAATATGGGAGCACCCAACCGTATAAAGAAATTTTTAAATGACATGAAAAATCTAGTAACCAATAACACAATCTTAACAGGGGACCTAAACACCCTTTCTTTCAAAAAGATAGGCCTAATAGACAAAATTTAGCAAAGAGATAGAAAAACTGAACAAAACCTTTGAACAAATGAACTTAGTGGACATTTATTGAGTGTTCCACCCAACAACATCTTAATACACATTCTTTTCAGCTGCACAAGGGAGGTTTTCTAAAATAGACGAGACAGTAGTCCATAGAACATGCTTTAGTAAATACAAGAAAACAGAAACTATCCCTTGTATATCATCTGACCACAGCACCACCAAACTGGAAATTAATGACAAAAGAAACTGCAAAGACCCTGTAAACATATGGAAATAGAATGACATTCTCCTTAGCAACCAAAGGGTTACATAAAATATTAAACAAGAAACTAGGCAATACCTACAAGCAAAAGAAAATTCAAAAATAACTTACCAGAATTTGTGGGATGCAACGAAAGCAGTTCAAATGGAAAATTTGTGGAGGTGAACTCACACATAAGAAAGCAGAACGAGAACAAATAAATACCCTAATGCTGCACTTCAAACTTAAAAAGGAAAAGAAGAAGAAGAAGAGCAAATCAAGCCCAAAGCCCAAAGGACACAGAAATTTATAAAGATTAGAGCAGAAATTAATGTAATTGAGACAGAAAACAATACAAATAATTAATGAATCAAGGACATTGTGATATCATAGACAAGGAGGGCCCTGGCTGCCCCTCTGTAGTAGCTTCTTGTCACAAAACTGAATTGTTCTTGTCCTGCTGTGTCCCATATCTGTAACCTTATACACTTACCACCAACAGTTATTATCTTTGAGCCAAATTCCACTCCTGTTGTATGATTTGAATCATCTTTGAATTTTTTTCAACAAACTGATGGAATAAGCAAGATTTTCCAGCTCTCGCATTTCCAAAAACCAAGAATTTAAATAAGAAATAGTAGGTCTCAGATATGGCTATCTGACACATCCTGCTGTCTGTGCTGATTTATCTGGTCCAATGAAAGCCTGCGGGGAACCAAGTAGCCAGCCGGGCTCAGAGCCAGGTCGAGTGCCCGGCCACTTGCTGCAGCCCAGCAGGACTCGGCTCCGTGCACACGCCTAGATTTCTCAAACTAAATAATAAACTTTAAATTCTGGAAAGTTCAGAGGAAATATTTTATTAAGCTAAAGTCAAGCATAGCACATTTCAAGGTCAGTATAAGCACATTTCCTAGATCTGAGCATAGGAATTCATTTGAGAGCATGGAAAGGCTTTTGGTATGATGGGTGATTAAGATTAGGTCTCATAAAATTCTTAGATCAACTTTTGGTTATAAACAGAATCTTTACCTTGTAACATATACTATTTGAACAATGGCAGGGAAATACGTTGAAATCTTAGGTAACACGAACTACAAATCATTTATTCTTCATTTTGAATGTCATGGAAGCAAATGTAGCCTATACAATCACTAGCAGAGATTATGGTGCTAATCCTATAAGACTTCCGTACATGTGTGGATTTCATGTGATTTATAAACTGCCATGAATAAGGGAAGGATCCAGTGGCATTCTCTACAGATCTCCAAAGGGCAGTTACATAGAGAAGGGCTGCTTTAATTTTTTTAAAGGGCCACAGTTAATAAGAGAAACTCTTCCAACGTGCAGTATTGTGCTAGTGAACAACCTGGTTCTCTGTTCAGTATGACCTAGGGAGTTCTTCAAAAGTACTGATGTGCAGGATCCATATATAATGGGCCTGGGGTAGAGCCAAGTCCATTGGGATTGGTGTTTTATAAAAGCTTCCTAAGTGCCTTTTGTGTAATCATGCTCAAATGAAAATTGCTGTTGTCTTTATTTCCCTGGCCCATACAGTATTTTCCTCTTAGGCTACTTCCTTGGATTTGATTTCTTGCCTCATTACAGAGAAGCTACATATTTTTCCAGAGAAACTATATACTTTTCAATATCAAAATCATGTCACTATTATTTATTTATATATCTGACTTGTATTCAAACATCAACATTTTTCATAACTGATATAGGTTCTAGAAATCTATTTTTATTGCGTGCCACCCATTACTTTGATGAATATAATAGATAGATGACTAACAGTTCTAAATCATAAGAATTTTAGGTTTCGATGTCAGTATCAGGATTTTTATAATTATGATCATGAGTAAATTGATTCACCACTCTCAGATAAAATGAGTATCACTATCAGAGCCTGTTATGGGGATTAAATTTAACTGTCCAATTGGCATATATGTAACTATTCAATAAATCATTTACTTTTTTAAAAAAATGTATTTGGTTGTTTTATGGTCTCACTACTCAGCTTGGACTCATGGTGATCTTTTTGCTTTCAACCTCCCCAGTGCTGGGATTACAGGTATTTGCCACTACGCCTGGACTCTCACCAGCTCAGCCTACCCTGGGGTAGGGCTGGCACAGCATATGGTGTCAGGAATTGAACTGTGATCCCCGTGCTTCCCTAATCTTGCTTAAGCAGGTGCTATAGTCCACTGAGCTCTCCTGGTAGCCCCCTCATTTACATTTTTTCACTAATTCAACCTGACCTAAGTTATTCCTATCCAGATAGCTCATACAGGCTAGCATGAACAGCAGCATATCAGAACCTGAATTTCCTATTAGGTCTCTTCTAGTTATTCCTTTTCAGTTATTCCAACCATTGTAAAATTTGACTATACTTACAAAATAATTGTTAATATACGATTTTAATACAATTGCACATAATAAATGCTTTCTTGATGCCTATAGAAATGATTTATTTGGGAAAGTGATAATTTTACACTAGTGAGGAAGCTACTGTCAAATGGGCAGGTAACCCACAATACCTCTAATAAGAAAAGAGTAACACCTTTAGCAACCCTGGTTCAAACATAAAATAAAGCAGTACAAGGGCAGTATGTTCTTGCTGATCTAGGCAGGCTTAGTTTGATGCACTGACATTTACTATCTGTGTCCTACAAAGATGAATTATAAGTATCATGCATCTAACAAACTTCACCGGCAGGCTCTCCCTCTTTTCCTAGTTCACAATGACACTACTCAGAATAGACTAACACATGTGGAAAAGTTTGTTTCCTAGTTTGAGGCTGACTAGTCTTTTTCAGAGGTGCCAGGGTATAATGATCTAGACAGCTGCATAAATCATTTGTGGCAGGAAGATCGATAGATAGATAGATAGATAGATAGATAGATAGATAGATAGATAGATAGATCGAATGATCAATTGATAGATCGATCAATAGGTAGATAGATAGATAGATAGATAGATAGATAGATAGATAGATAGATTGACCGAATGATCAATTGATTGATAGATCGATCAATAGATAGATAGAGATAGATAGATAGATAGATAGATAGATAGATAGATAGATAGATAGATAGCTTCACTTTATTCTTTGGAGTACTTTGAGTTCTTAGAGTTTATACTTATCAGGTACAGTTAGCATAGTTCTATGGAGGAGCCACAGGTAGTCAAAAGAGGAACTACAGCTGGTTAAATATGGCTAAGACCGTAAGTGTGGCGCAATGTTTAAATATTAAATGTTTTTCAGTAAATGATTTGAAATTTGAAAACCTGACTCCACTAAATATCCTCTAATGCATGACACTAGGTTGCCTGGCAGCTAACAGCTAGCCTAACTTCACAAAAATGTAAATAAAAGATAGTTTTGTTGGGGAAAAAAGGGAAGGAAAAAAATATATATACACACACATGCAAGAGAGTTAGGATAGATATACAGCTATTTTCTCTTAGTTCACTGCAAAGAAAATTTTGTACTGCTATTGTTTAGATAAGATATATATCTATATCTTGTCTTCTGAATAACTACTACAAAGACAACAACACGCAAGGTATTAATTACTGTAAATGTCCTACTGTTTTAAAACTTTCATTGTTATTTTATTTTTTATTCTCATTAAAATAAATAAAAATTTAAAATAAATAAACATTTTGTAAACATATATATAAGCTAAACATAATTTTATCCATTTCTTTTTAGTTGTGTCACAATTTGCCAATGTTAAAACTTTTCCTTTAATATTTTCCTTCTGCTCAAGGTTAAGAATAAATAAAAATTCATCAGGTTTACCTCTCAGTAGCTCCTCACAATTCTCCAAAAAGGGAAAAGATATACAAATCCTGAATAGCTATCTCTAGGAAAAATAGAATGATGTCCGATGCTTTCAATAGCTCTCAGGGGATATGCACAGGGGAAAGAGCATTCCTAAAGGTTTTCTACTACTTCAATTTTTGTATTATCTTAAATAGGTACAAATATTTTTAGGAGAAATGCAAACGCTCTGTATATAAAGGACACATTTTGAAGTCGCAAACCATTCAAAGGTTGAGAATTATAAAATGATATCCAAAGTTACACCACTGAATTATAGGATGTTACAATACAGGTTCACTTATGTCCTGAGTCCTCACAGACCTTGAAGGGCTAGGGCCAAAATGTTGGCTATCCTTGAAGGCTTTCTTTTTCTCTAATTTTTGGTCTGCATACTTAAGTTCTTAACCATCCAGAAGAGAAGCTTAATGATATTATTACCCTATAACAGAGGCAGTTGAGCTCAACATCACTATCTGTCTGAATATTAAATGCCTTAGACATAACATGGAACAGGTATTTTCCATCAATCATTGACATTATAAACTTTAAATCCCTATAGAACATGAAATATAATTACTCACTTTTACACAGAAATTTAAAAATTTAACCAGATACAACACTGTAGCAGGACAATCCTATGACTTTTCTCTGTCTCCTGTTTTCTTTTATTACCTTTTTATTAAATATTTACTTGAGACATTGTTGAGACAAATGTTTACTTGCTACACAATAATTGATGTGACAGGGGCAAAGGAGGGAGATAGCTCAGAAGAATAAGCGCTTGCCTGTCAAGTATGAGAGCCTGAGTTCAATCCCTGGTTCTGCAATAATAATAATAATAATAATAATAATAATAATAATACTTGATATGACATGACATTAGAAGCAGTATGTATTTATAAGGCCAGAATGATAGGTATTCCAGGTATCCAGTGTTTATTTATTTGTTTGTTTGTTTTTTTGTGGAACCGGGGATTGAACTCAGGCCCTTGCGCTTACCAGGGAAGCGCTTATTCCACTGAGCCATCTCCCTGGCCCTCCAGGCATGGTTTTAATAGTACACATTGCTATCCTCGGTGTAGTTGCTTAGTTCACAGTCAGGTTGAGAATTCTACCAATTAACTACTAGTTTCAAAAATCTGATGGAGATTCTTGGGATTGTTGCCTTAACCATCTTGTCTATATAAATGTATGGTTTTGCTTCTGCCATGTTTCCTAACCTCTTTCCTTGCTCTCTCTTCACTGTTTATTCCTTCAGTTGTCACTTCCCATTTAACTGTGTTATACCTTTCAATTTTCATTTCTTCTTTTGTGTTACTACACTAGGGAGACTATATGATATTTACACAAATGGATCTGGCTTATTTCACTTCCAGGAGATTATGGGGCCACAAAGGAAAGTGATTGCTGATGTAGAATGTGCCTAAGGAGAGTCACATGGAGAGAAAACTTTTTCTCAGGCTTTCACAGAGTGCAAATTGGTCAAGCAATGGCTGTGACTCCTCCACATGGCTGACACTTACAAAGGATCTACAAACCATGGTACAGGGTTTCAGGCTAAATCCTGAGGGGATTTGACTGACCTTGTCAGATACAGAAGTTACATTTTTATCCATATAGGTATTGTTTTATCCTTGTCTTAACCATCCAGCAGAAAAAATATTTTTAAAAAGTATAAAAAGTAAAGTCATATTAATATGCTGAGCTGTGAAAGGCTCAAGTCAACAACTTCTGACATTGCCAGTTCTGCTGATAACACACTACTATTATGGATTATTGGACTATATTGGGTTATTTTGTGGAATTGAAGCACCTACAATATTTTCATTGCAATGGAACACCCATCTCTGACAAAACAAAACAAAAAAGGAGGATATAAATGAAGGACCATTTTGCAGTGAATATATATATATATATATATATCTATATATATATATACATATATACATATATATATAATCTGCGTATACAAAATAGTTAAGATTAATATACAGCTACTTTTCTTAGCTCAATAAGAAGAAAGATTTTTACTAACAGTGTTTAGACAAGATATCATGTCTGCATCTTGTACTCTGAATAACTACTATGAAGATAACAATATGCAATGTATTAATTATTGTAACTGTCCTACTGACCTGTTTTGAAACTGTCTCATTGCAATTTCTTTCTCATTAAAATTAATAAAAATTAAAAATTAAAAAACAAAGTTACAATATATAGAATTGGTTTATAGAGAAATTAGACCTCCAGTACCATCATAAATACTGATTTTCTTCATCTGAAAATAGAAAGAAATGATAGTTTCTATAATTGACATGAAAAACTAAATGTTTAAAAACTAAATATTCTTTGGCTATATTATAACTAAAAACACATATCACTTGAGGTCAATACTATATTTAAAAGGATATGGCACTCCTTCTCTCCATTATGCTCACCTTCCTCTTTTATTTATGATATTATTGATTCATGTTCAGTCTCTTTATTGTTTGGTCAGTGTTTTCGGGGAAGTGTAAATTCTGTTGATCTTTTCAAGAAACCCACTCTTGGCTTTGTTAAATGCTCTGTAATCCATCTGCTATTTTATTTTATTGATTTCTGTTCTTATCTTTATGATTTTCTTCCTTCCATTTATTTGGATTCTTTTGCTTTTCTTTTCCTAGCTTCTTAAAATAGATCTAAGGTCAATAGCTACTGACCTATTCAGCACAGCACTTCAGCTTTTTCTCTATGGATTGTGTTGCCTGTATGCATTAAAGTTTGGTAGACTGTGAATATTTTTCTTTCCCATTCATTTCAAAACACCTTGTAATATTGCTTTTATTTTTATCTTTGACCAAATAATTATTTAAATACATTCTGATTTTATATACTTGTATTTTTAGTTATTTCTCCTTGAATATATTTGGTAGGAAGTTTAATTTGTAAGTTTTCAATCCTAAACATTTTGGAGAATTTTTTTAGGACAAACCACACTGTCCATCTTGGTGAATGTAAAATTGCAACTTGAAAGGAATATTTATTCTCAGGTGGTGAACATATCATTCTAAAAGTATGAATTAAATTAAAGATTTACTATTCATTTTCAGGTCTTCCAGACTTGTATTTGTTATAATTTTATGTAGTAGTTAGATGATGTGATAATCTAATATGCTTTGAGTCTCTGTTAGGCTCCTACACAGTATGATTGTATGTGAACTATTCCTTTATTAATCTGATGATCCTTTTCTTGTCATTGTCTTAAAAACATTTATCTATCATTAAGATAACTATTCTGACCTTCTTATGCTGCTTATTTTTCTATGGTATTTTTTAGTAATTTATTTATAATACCTTGGACATTTATGTACAAATTCTGACCATTATAGAGAAAAGCTGGTGGTCTGTCTAACACTGGGCCAGTCCTTGTGAATCAGTCCTTTATCCTACCCCAACATCAGGCTTCAGTCTGTCCCTAATAGCCTTAAGTCCTGGAGATCCAGAGTCTATCCTGACTGTGCCAAATTCAGAGACCATGAAAACATCTCAGTTCTGGACTAGGTCTAGTGTACCTGTACCCTAGAACTTCTTCTGTGATGAAGGATAATGGCCCCACTCAGAGCTCTAGTCTATAAGACAGCACTTTGACACTAAAGTAACCTGCAGCCCCTGCCATCTTTCAATACCCAGAACCAGGGTCCAGAAAGGCATCCATGAGACCAGGTTCCAAGTCTGCCTTGGTAGCAGAACAATGCCAGCCTCCTGGCTATTCCCTGGATCCCTAGTTTCCCCTGAACTCAGGGTGAAGGTCCATTGCATTCAATCCTGCCCTAGAATACTCCAGTGTTGAAATGACTCCCTTCCCGGATTTAGGATTGTCCCTGTGCACTCAGCTCTGTGATATCACTTTTTATTAACATCAAATGTTACCAACATCTAGACATACCCCAGCAACAAACTGGATCCTTGTACTCCAGCTGGTTGCCAAGACCCATAGATCCATAGACCCATTGACCTGTAGACCCATACGCATAAGGCCCATCAAAGTGCTTTTCTAGTACCAAAAGTCTCAGAGTCACAGTCTCTTCCAGCAGGTGTAGTCTCACCTCCAAGAACAGAAGCTTCAGATCTGCACCCAAATATCCAGCCTAGGTTTTCCTTCCTAGACATAATCAGTAGGTCAAAACCAGTGGATAAGGAAGCAAAATGGCCCCAAGGACAAAGGATAAAGATTTATTCTAAAGGAGTCATGCTCCCAAACAGTTCCTATGACCTCTGCTGATCTCTGTGTACAAGACTACACCTACTTCCTGACCAAGGTACCAAGGCTTCTGCCTGAGAACTTTATAAGCTGCAAGGTATTCCTCCCAGGATTTGTAGACTGGGCAACTTGTGAGGGGCATTCCCTGCCAAGGGTGGTCTATAAAAAGTAAAAGGGGGATCCACTTCCACAAGTGAACAGATACAATTGTATAGCCACAGGGATAAGGAATAATCAAAGAAAAATAATATACCCAAAGAACAAATTCAAACACCAGAAACAGACCTTAAATAACTGAAGACTTACCTAGTGCTTGACAAGCAAAGTAGAAGCTACTCAGCAAGACAGGAGAAAAGAGGACTGCACTGAAATTCAATACTGGGCACATCAAGATTTGGAAAGAACCGGAGACTCCAGTTAGCAAACAGAGGGCGGGAAGGAGCACTCTGCTTGCTGCAGAGCCCAGATGATACAGCTGCAAAAGAAGGGAAGTTGCAGGGCAAAAGATGGAGAGTGGGGTAGGTGAAATAGCTCATCAGACTAAGCACCTGCTTAGGCAAGCTCAGGAATCAAGGTTCAATCCTCAGTACTGCATGCTGTGCCAGCCCCACCCCTGGGGGCACTGAGCTGGCAACCAAGTCTGGGCCTGGTGGCACTTGCCTGTAATCCCAGTGCTGGGGAGGCTGAAAACAAGAGGATCACTATGAGTCCAAGCTGTGTAGCAAGACCCTATACCAGATACAGAAAAAAAGAAGATGGAAAATCATAGTAGGAAATAATCGGTATGAAGTCAAATCCAGTGCAAAAAAAAAAAAAAAAAAAAATCATTCTGAGTTTAGCTGATCCAGAAGCTACATACAGTATGGCTGCTTCCAAAAGAGTGGAGTGTTTCTCAAAGCATAAGCATCACACAATAGCAAGGAGCCATCCTGCAAAGGTTATGTCTGAATTCACTGCTTAGAGAAACATAAACTCCTGGATTTTCTTTCCCCCTGAAATCACAACAAATATCACCACATTCTTCAGCTAGCCTGTGCTTATGATCTAGTATGGCGCTGGAGTAGCCCCCATTGAAATACATATTATCGCCAAGCATGGGGTGCCTGCCCGTAAGGCCGGTACTCTGGGAGGCTGAAGCAGAAGGATCACAAGTTTCATCCCAGCCTGTGAAACATAGAAAATTAGTGAGACCCTGTTTCAAAAGGAACCACTTAAAATGGGGAGGGGTTGCTGGAGTTGTAGCTCAGCACAAAATCCCTAGGTTCATTCCTCTAATACTGAAAGGAAAAGAAAAAGAAAAAGAAACTCTCAGTGCAAAAACTCAGGCATAGACTAAATATCATATGTTTCTTCTAATATTATAAGCCCAAAATATGAATAACTCAAAAAGCAAATTAAAATAAGGGTGGTAAGAAATAGGGAAGCAGACTCTGGAGAAGGGAAAAGACTCTCAAGAAGGAGGAAGAAGAGACAGAGGTGGCAGGGGGGTAAAAAGGCAGTAAAAATGAGCAAGATACAATATGTGCACGTGCCCAGAGTGAATGTGATTATTATGCGCTACAAACATATACCAACTGAAAAGATAAACACAGTGCGAGATCCAGATCGGAGTTCTGAGAGGGAGTGGCATGCGTACCGCTCTGGGAGTGAGGACTCTGGACGCTGGCAGGAGAGTGTAGGAGGCTGACGTGAACCCTGTGATTCCATCCTGGGACTGAGATAGAAACTGAGTCAGAGGTAGTGGATTTCGTGCGATTTGCCACGGCTTCTCCACACAGGGCAGTTGGTTGTCCTGTCTATGGAGAAGGGCTCCTTAAGTGGCACCAAAAGTTCCAGCCAAGCCTGCCATAACTGCCCCTGGGCATTTGCTAAACTAAATTGTCTGTATTAAACTCACCCAAAGCACAAAACAGCCTATTCCGAGGAACCTTACACTAGATGAGCTGGGAAAGGAAGTCTCTAAAATCATTGCTGGGCCAAAATCATCCCAGCCTGCCAGTGGGAGAGATACAATTGAACAGAAAAATTCCATAATTAAAATTAAGTTAAGAAATTATTGTTTTTATCAGCAATAAAATCAAAACAAATACAGTAAAACATATATTACCTCTCAAATATAAATGAGAAACATATTTACTCTACTCTAGTATAAAGAAAAGGCACAAGCTATAAACCAAAGAGATAGAAAAATATATTCACTGAAATAATAGGACAAAATTTCCCAGACTTGACAAAAATGTGGACACTCAGGTACTGGGGTAATGTAGAAATTCAAAAAGATCTGATCAAAAAGTAACCCTTTCATATTAAGTCACAACTAAAATGTCTGCTATTAAGCACACTCAACTGTATGATACTGAAAAAAAAAACAATATTGAAAGACTCAAGAAAATGTAAAATTCATTATGAGGGGAAACCCATCTAAATGACAGCATATTTCTCAGCAGAAATTCTGAAGGGCCAAAAGGTAATACTACAATGTATTTTAAACTCCAACAAATGTAACTGAAAAACTAGATTACTATATCACACAGGTATCCTTCAGAATAGAAAGACAAATAAAGACCTTTCAAGATACATAAAAAGAATCATTGCAGAATAGTTAAAGAACACCACATGTACAAGAGGAAGAGTGTAGCAACAAGCATTAAGAAAAAATCTCCTCTCTCCCTCTCTCTCCCTCCCTCCCTGTCCTCCCTTCTTCTGTCCCTCTCCCTCTCCCTCTCCCTCCTTCTCTCCCTCCTTCTCTCCCTCTCCCTCCTTCTTTCCCTCCTTCTCTCCCTCTTCCTCTCCCTCTCCCTCCCTCCCTTTCCTTCTCCCTTCTTCTCTCCCTGTCCCTCTTTGTCTCCTTCTTTCTCTCCCTCTCCCTCTTCCTCTCTCCTTCCATCTCTTTCTCCTCTCACAGAATTAACAATTATTTTCCTATAATAAACCTGAATATTACCAGTTCTAATTCTCCACTGTAGGACTGGAATAAAAACACAACTTAAGTACGTGTTTCCTGCTCAAAGATACCTCACATAAAAAGAATAAATGTAAAACGATGGTAAATGATAGTCCACATAAATGGAATCCAAAAGCTACGTTACTATATGATAAAGCAAATATCAGGGCACAAGTAGTCAGAGGAGATGAAGTTTACTTCATATTGGTAAAAGGAATATTCCCTCAAGATGTAATGATTGCAAACATATCTTCACTGAATACCGGAATATCCAATTTCATAAAATGAACAACTGTTCAACATCAAGGGACAGATAGATCCTGATACAACTGCAAGGGGTAATTCTGACATTTTACCTGTCACAAACAGGTAATTCTATTTTTTCCAGACAAAAATCAACTATGAATCATGAAATTTAAACTACATTATAGATCTAGTGAACTTAGCAGGTATATATAGATTATTCTATCAACCAAAAATGGAATATCCTCTCTGTTTAGCAGTATATGGAACTTTCTGCAAAATAGGATATATTTTGCCAAAAAGGAACTCTTACCAAATGTAAAAATTTAAGATAATCTCATACATCATGTCAGGTCACAATAAGATAATACTAGTTCAACAAAGGAAACCACAGATAATACCTAGACATATGAAGATTGAATTATGCACCTTTGATCAGTCAGTAATTGAAGAAATAGGAATTTAAAAATTTCCTAGAACCAAATTATAATGAAATTATATATCAGTCTGTAGAATATCATGAAAGTAGTTGCAAGTGTATATTTATGTCTATAATTGTCCTCATTAAAAAAAAAAAGAGAGAGAGAGAGAGAAAGAGACTGGTAAAGAATAGTATGATCCATACTAAGGTCTTAGAAAAATAAGAACCAGCCAAATCCAAGGCCAACATCCAAGAAAAATACTCAGACCATTGCTAAAATTGATGAGGATTGGGGATAAAAAGAAAATCAATGAATAGTGAAACAAAAGTTGGTTTTTGAAAAGATAAACAAGGTTTAAAAATGTTAGAAATAGAAAAGAAATTGAAAGATAAAGATGACCAAATAAATGAAACTATTTAGAAATATTCAATGCTATATACAACACTTTGAAATACACAACACTAGGACTGGCCAAATAGCTCAGTGGATTAAAGTGCCTGCAAGCAGGCACAGGGCCCTGCTGTGCTGACCTGGACCCCTGGGGCACAGTGAGATGGCAACAAAGACTGGGTGAAGTGCCATGTGCCTGTAATCCCAGCTCTTGGGAGGCTGTAAACAGGAGAATCACTATGAGTCTGACTTAGTAGTGAATCCTTGAACACTCTGTAGACCCTTTCCTAAAGTACAGGGAGGGGGAAAAAGAAATTTACAGCACTATTAGGAATTATTTTGAAAGTATATATTGAAAACTTACTTTGCAATAAATTGGAAAATCTAGAAAAAATGTGTTTATCTCTGAATATACATGAGTTACCAAAATTGAACCCAGTGTATATTACAATTCTAAGCAGCTCAAGAATAAGCAATGAAATTGATGCAGTAATAAGTTATCTCCCTAGAAATAAAAGCACGGGACTGGATTTTTTTTTATTTTAAAGAGAATAGAAAATAATAGATAAGATATTAGGAACAACACACAAATTCAAAACAAATCAAAAAACAAAAATAGGTATTCAATTTTGGTTGCATATTTTTGTCTCCAACATAGTTGCTCAGACTAACAAATAAAAGCATGTAAAATTGGTCAGAGTAGAGGCCAGTGAGATAGCTCATCTGACTAAAGCACCTGCTTAGGCAAGCTGATGCAAGCTCAGGGACCATGGTTCAATCCCCAGCACAACATGCACTGTCAGCCCCTGACTCCAAGGCAGGCTGAGCGGGCCAGAATCTGGGTATAGTGGCATGAGCCTCTAATCCCAGCACTGAGAAGACTGAAAGCAGGAGGACCACCATGAGTCTGAGATGAATAGTGAGACACTATAACAACCTATTACACAAAAAAATGGTAAAAGCAAAACTTTTAAGTATTATCTGCTCCCTTCAAAAACATTAATACAAATCAGTAATACAGCTTGAGTGAGAACTTCTGCATCACTCTCAGGTTCCCTCCAGACCCAGCCAAGCCCAGGTCCTGTGAGTGTGTGGGAGAGCTCCCATGCTCCCCAGAGTCCACTGGACCTCTCCAGACACAGCACAGGCCCGTCCTGTGAGGGAGAACTTCCACCATGCTCCCAGGACCCACCCACCCTTCCACATCCAGCCCAAGCCCAACGCATGAGTGAGACCTTCCACCTACCTCTCAGGACCCAGCTCAAGCCCAGGCCCTACAAGTGTGTGTGGGAGCTTCTGAGCTCCCCTACACCCCCTGGACCCCTTCAGACCCAGCCTATGCCGGGCATACAGTCCTGGGGTGAAACTCTGCAGCTGAAGTCCATAGAGAGAGACTAGGGGCCTGAACCACCCACTAATCCAGGGGCAGAACATCTTGCCAGAGGGCCACAACAGGTTCACTCCCAAGGACAGCAGAGGGAAGGAGCTGAGCAAAGCAGCCAGACCCAAGCCAGGGACAACTGGATGAATTTAAACTTCATAGATCTGCACCTGAATTTCAGTATGTGCTAAGGTTGTAATTGGACCAAAGCTCTACACCAAAGGTCAGAGGACAGTGCTTTACAAAATGACAAAGACAAGGAGCAAAATGCAATCTCAGACCCCAACCCCACCCAGAACAAGTGCAGAGGACACTAGCACAGAAGAAATGGGGAGTCTTAATTGACCTAGAAAGGCTAGGGCCAAAATGTTGGCTCTCCTTGTGGCCTTCCTTTTTCTCTAATTTCTGGTCTGCAAATTTAGGTTGTTAAACCTCCAGAAGAGAAACTTATTGTTATTACCATACAATCTAGACTGTTGAGCTTAACCTCACTATCTATCTGTATATCAAACATCTTAGGCATAACATGGAACAGGTGTTCTTCATGAAGTATTGATATGTTAAACTTTAAGTCCCTACAGAATATGACAAAAAAATTTTTAATTAAAATATATTTAAAAAATAGGAATAGAGAGTTAGATATGTTTACACATATGTCTAGAAATCTAATCATATACAGCAATGTAGCAGGACAGCCCACAACACTCCTTTTCCTGTCCTTCATTCACCACCCTATTCCTTTTTAAACAGTCATCTACCTGAGAGACAGCACAGCAGCAACCAGGATGTCATGACAAGCAGCACGTATTCAGAAGACCAGAAGACATGCATTTCAAGTATGATCCTAGTTGAGCTATCCTCAGTAGAGCTGCTTAGTTCACAAGTAACAGCATATATAGTTAGGCAAGGTAAGAAGCCCACCAATCAACTACTAATTTGAAAAATGAGCTAAATATTCTCAGGCTCATTGCCTTGCCCATCTTGTGCATATAAATGTATGGTTTTGCCCATGTCGTATTTCCTAGCTTTTCTCCTTGTCCTCTCTTCTTTGTTCAATACTCAAATTCCTGCTTTCCTTTTAATTGTGCTATACCTTTCTCTTTTTTATTTGTTCTTTGAGTTCTTACACTAGGGAGACTCCACAATGATTTCTATAATAGTTGTGCCAGACCACATTCCCACCAGCAGTGGAGAAGGATTCCTTTTTCCACACAGCCTCTCCAACATTTGTTGTTGGTTGATTTCTTTATGATAGCCATTCTTTTTGGGGTGATATGGTATCTCAGTGTTGTTTTAATTTGCATTTCATGGATGGCTAGTGATGTGGAGCATTTTTTCACACATTTATTTGCCTCTACAATTTCATCCTCTGAGAAGTGTGTGTTCACCTTGGATGCCCATTTCTGGATTGAGTCTTTAAATTTTGGGGCCCTTTATAAATTCTAGAAAGAAGACCTTTTTCTGAGTCCTTATTAGTTAAGATTTTTTTTCCAAATTTGTGGGTTGTCATATAACTTTTTTGGTAATTTCTCTTGACGTGCAAAAATTTCACAAAAAGAGGATGTCCCAGTTGTTAATTCAGCCAGTATTACCCATACGATTTGATTTTTGTTCATGAAATGTTTGCCTATCCCCATGTTGTCAAGAATTCCTCCTACTTTCTCTTGCAGAAGGGTTAGTGTTTCTGTTTTAATGCTTAGATCTTTCATCCATTTTGACTTCAGTTTAGTGCATGGTGATAGAACTGGGTCAAGTTTTAGTTTTCAGCATGTAGCTAACCTGTTTTTCCAGCACCATTTGTTAAAGAGGCTATCTTTCTTCCAGTAAGCATGTTTGGATGATAAGGTGGATGAGTGTGTTTGTTGTGACTTCTGCATCTTGTCGTCTATTGCACTGATCCTCAGGTCTTTTTTTTTCCAACACCATGCTGATTTTATCTCAGTAGTTTTGTAGTATAATTTCAAGTCAGGAAAGGTAATGCCTCCTGCCTTGTCTTGGTTGCACATGATTTCCTTTGCTATTCTACGTCTTTTCTCATTCCAAATAAATTTTAAGAATGATTTATCTAGGTCTGGGAAGTAGGTTGATGGTATTTTGATAGGGATTGCATTAAATCTGTACAACAATTTTGAGAGTATGGCCATCTTCACAATGTTGGTTCTTCCTATGCAAGTGCAGGGAATATTTTTCCATTTTCTGAAATCTGCTACAATTATCTTTTTCAGAGTACTGTAATTTTCATTGATTGCATAAATTTTTCACTTCTTTTGTTAGATTAATTCCAAGGTATTTCATTTTCCACGATGCTACTGTGAAAGGTATTGTTTCTATAATTTCCAACTCGGTGTGTTTGTTATCTGTAAAGGAATGCTATTGACTTTTGGGTACTGACTTTGTATCACACTATGCTACTGAATTTGTATATCAATTCTAGTAGCTTCTTGGTTTAGTTTTTTGGGTCTTCCAAGGAAAGTATCATGTCATCTGCAAATAATGATAATTTAATTTCTTCTTTACCTGTTCTTATTCCTTTTATTTCTCTCTATTGTCTAATGGCTCTAGCTAATGATTCCAGATCTATATTGAATAGGAGTGGTGACAGCGGATATCCCTGTATTGTACCAGATCTGGGAGTAAAAGATTTCAGCTTTTTCTCATTTAGTATTGTGTTAGCTACTGGGTTGTCATAGACAGCTTTAATCAGATTAAAGTAGAGGCCATCTATTCCAATTTACTGTGGGACTTTGAACTTGAATGAGTTTTGGACTTTGTTAAAAAGCCTTTTCTGCATCAATTGAGATGATCCTGTATTTTTTGATTTGGATCTATTCATATAGTGTATTACATATACAAATTTGCATATATTGAACCATCTTTGCATCCCTGGGATGAATCCTTCCTGGTAGTGGTGTATAATTTTCTTGATAATTTGCTGTATTCTAATTGCTAGGATTTTATTGAGGATTTTTGCCTCTATGTTCATGAGCGAGATTGGCCTGTCATTTTCTTTTTCAGTTGTATATTTCCCTGGTTTTGGTATCAGAATACTTGCCTCCAGGAACAATTTTGGGAGGATTGCTTCCTTTTAAATTTCATTGAAGAGTTTGAGGAGTATAGGGTTTATATCTTCTGTAAATTTCTTGTATAATTCATCTGTGAATCCATCAGGACCTGGACTTTTCTTTGTTGGTAGGTTTTATTTTTAATAATGAATTTTATTAAAAATTTCATTGGCTATTATCGGGTTATTGAGAGTTATTACAGCTTCTTGATTCAGTTTTAGTAATTTGTACCTTTGTAGAAATCTACCCATCACTTCTGTGTCTTCTATTCTGTGATAGTAAAGATTCTCAAAGTAGCTATTGATGATTTTAATTTCCACTGCATCTGTGACAATTGTACCCTTTTCTTCACTTATAGATTGTATCTGAATTTTTCTCTCCTCTCTTTGATGAGGTAAACTAGTGGCTTATCAATTTTACTTAATCTTTCAAAGAACTGTCTTTTTGATTCATTAATTCTTTTAATTGTTTTCTTCTCTATTGAATTAATTTCTGCTCTAATCTTTATGATTTCTTCACATCTTTGGGCTTTGGGTTTGGTTTCTCTTCCTTTTTTAGATGTTAGAGCTAGAGCATTAGGGTGTGTATTTGTTCCCATTCAGTTTTCCTCATGTGTGTGTTCAGAGCTATAAATTTTCTACTAAGAACTATTTTCATTGCATCCCATAAATCCCGATAAGTTGTTCTTGAATTTTCATTGAATTGTGGATATTGTTCAATTTCTTATTTAATTTCATCTGTGACCCATTGGTTAATGATAATGGTGTCATTTAATTTTCATGTATTTATAGGGTTTTTCTGGTTTATTTTGTTATTTATTTCCTGTTTCATTGCACTATGGTCAGATAATATGCATGAGATAATTTCTGCTTTCTTGCATATCGTTAAGCATGACCTATGCTTTAGTGTCTGGTCTTTTCTAGAAAATTACCCGTGTGCAGCTGAAAAAAAATGTGTATTCAGCTGTGTTTGTGTTGAACACTCTGCATATGACCGCTAAGTCCATTTGTTCCAAGCTGTGGTTCAGTTCTGCTACTTCTTGGCTAGTTTTTTGTTTGTTTTATTTTATTTTTTTTGTCTGCTTGGCTTATCTTTTTTGGGTTAAGGGAGTGTTAGGGTCTCCTAGTAACATTATGGTATTCTATATTAGACTTTTCATTTCCATTAAGATTTGTCTTATATAGTTGGGTGCTCCTGTGTTTGGTGGGTACATATTTATGAATGTTACCGGTTCCTCTTAGATTTTTCCCCTTACCAGAATGTAGCAGTCTTCTTTATTTCATTTGATCATTGTTGGTTTGAAGTTGAGACTGTCTGAGAACAGGATTGCTACCCCTGCTTTTTTCTGACGTGCAGGGCATGTAGTATTGTTTTCCATCCCTTTATTTTCAGCCTATGAATTTTTTTATGAGTTAAGTGTGTTTCTTGTATACAGCATATTGTTGGGTTTTGCTACCTAATCCACTGTGCCAGTCTATTTCTTTTAATTGGTGAATTGTATCCATTGATCTATGAAGTTTGAATTCATCCAGTTGTCCCTGGCTTGGGTCTGGCTGCTATGATCAGCTTCTTCCTGCTACAGCCCTTGGAACTAAACCTGCTGTGCCTTTCTGGGAATATGTCTTGCTCTTGGATTAGCTGTGTGATTGTGGCCCCTAGCTTCTCTGCAGGGACTTCACCTGCAGAGTTTCACAACAGGCTTGTATGCCAGGCCTTGGCTGCGTCTGGTGGAGTCCAGAGAACAGTACAGAAGGACTCACAAATGGGCCTGGGCTGGGTCTGGAGGGATCCAGCAGGCAAAATGGAGTAAGGAAGCTCTCCCACATGCATGCCAAGCCTGGTCTTGGGCTGTGTCCGAGTGGTCCTGAGAGTGTGGTTGAAGTTCTCACTGACACACCTGAAATGGGCTGGTTCCGAAGGGGATTGGAGGTGTTCTGAGAGCATGACTGAAGGTCTCACATGCCGTGCTTGGGCTGAGTCATAAGGAGGGCATAAGTAAAAGATTTTTAAAATTCAAGAAATAAAATATTCACTAAGATTAAAATCCCAGTTATTTATTCTTTGAAGTATTTCCTGCACAGTTTGGCTTTTGTTCATGAAGTCTGTAATGATTCCTATTTCTTCAAGAAATCTATCTACTTTCTCTTCCAATAGATTTAGAGTTTTTATTTCATTTTATTCTATTTTTCATGTATTTTATTACAGGATCTACATGGTCTCACTACACTAATCAGATGCATAGTGATTCTCCTGTTTTTAAGCTTCCCAGAACCACCACACCCAGTCTCAATTGCCATCTCAGCATGCCCCAAAGGTGGGGCCTCACAGCAAGCCTGGGATCTAATCCCAGCCTCTGCATCTACCTAAGCAGTTGCTTTAATCCACTGAGCTATCTGGTTAGCCTTTAATATTTAGATGTTTAGTCCACTTTTACTTTAGCTTAGTGCATGGTACTAGAGAATTTTTTGACCTGATGAAAGGCAGTTTTTCTGGCACCATTTGGTAAAGAGTTATCTTTCTTCCCGTGAGCATGTTTGGCTTCTCTGTCAAAGATAAGGTGGCTAAGTGTATTAGTCGTTGTGTCTACATCTTCCAATATGTTCCATTGATTCCCCCCCCCTTTTTTTTACCAATCCATGCTGATTTCATCACAATAACTTTGTTGTACAATTTCAAGTAAGGAATTATGATGCTTCATGCCTGGACTTTGTTGCCCAGGATTGTATTTGTTATTCTAGGTCTTTTCTGTTTCCAAATGAATTTTAAGAATATTTTCTCTAGATCTGGGAGGTATGCTGATGGGACTGTGATAGGGATTGCATTAAATCTGTATAACAGTTTTGGGAGTATAACAATTTTCACAATGTTAGTTCTTCCTCTGCAAGATCAAGGAATATATTTCCACTCTCTGAAATCTTCTTTAATCTCTTTTGCAAGACTATAGTCAGTTTTATTGCATAGATCTTTTACTTCCTTTGTGAGATTAATTCCTATGTTTTTCCCTTTTTTGATGTTATTATGAAGGGTGTTGTTTCTCTAATTTTTTTTAGTGAGTTCATTGTTTGTGTATAGGAATGCTATTGATGTTTGTGTGTTGATTTTGTACCTTGCTACAGTGCGGAATTTAATTCAGGAGCCTCTTGGAATTTTTGGATCTCCATGGAGAGTGTCATATAATCGTCAAATAATGACAATTTAGCTTCTTCCTTTCTAATTCTTATTTATTTTATTCTTTTCTCTTGCCTAATTGCTTGGGCTAATGTTTCCAGAACTATATTGGAAAGGAGTAGTGATAGTGGACATCCTTGTCTGGTACCTGATTTTTGAGTAAAAGCTTCCAGATTTTCTCCAATTAGACTGATATTCATAATAAATAAGGAAACCCTGCATGAAGAATAATATTCCAATGTATCCAATGTATCCTGTACATATATATATATATATATATATATATATATATATGTATGGTTTGTCTCAAAATCTGACCAATGTGCCTACTATTATTTTCAACTGCAAATGGTTTTTTTTCTGTATTTGCCTACTGTTTTCATTGTAATCAGAGATAATCATATGGGTTTACAACATCATCATAAAACTATAACCCCTAATAGTTATTATTGATGTCACATATTCTTTTTAGTTTAGAAAATATGAAAAAGTACCAAACTTTCAAGGTCTTTAAAACAATTTCTTTGATAAAGAGTCTACCTGTGTAATTTAGGTTGGACTGGAACTCACTATGTACCCCAGGATGGTCTCAAACTCACAGAAATCCTCAGTCTCACAAATACTGGGATTACAAGTATGTGCCACCACACCAAGCTATAGTCTTTCTTAATAAAGTAACTAATTGTACATTTATTGTGAAGAACTGAGATGCATAGAAGCCTTGAAAAGAAAAGTGCATGCACATATGTGCCTGGGAAGTGGCTGCACACATAAACCAGACAGGCTATAAGCCGTTACCCCTTATAATGAAATATCTCCTCATCACTGTTAAAATTTGCACTTGACAAAGCTCTCTTTCAGGAGTTTGGGATTTCTACACAGAAACTCTTGGATAACAAGCATGGTCACGTAGACAAACCAGCCCTGAACTCAAGGACTGTGGGTCTTTCTTTAATCTGCTACCATTTTGCAATGATAATAGGACAGTAGTTGGTTCAGATCTCAATTTAAAATTGCAGACTTCCCAGCCAGGTGGCTTAGGATTTTCAAACTATTCATCATCGCCTTCTTTTCCTGCTTTTAAAGAGACTTTTTTTTTTACTAGAGAAGTTCAACCATTTCAACTCTTTGTCATTTTTCTGCTTAGAAAAATGCTTATTTGTTGAAGAAAAAAGAGTCAAGAGACATTCAACCTACTGGAGTGAAAGGCTCTTTAAATTCTTTAACAAATTTTGGTTTCCCAGAGTACTAAAACATGTTATTGAATGAAAGACAAAAAAATAAATGTTATTATATTAAAATAAGTTCTTATAAAATTATATCATTGACCTTATTTTCTCAAGTATATTCTTTCCTGAAAAGATGTAGAAACAGAATAATGGTAAGAGACATGAATTGTTCCATTTCTGAAAAGTATACAAATATCTGAAAACAAGAGAATTATAAAGACTTAAATATTCAGCTTACATATTCCCTTCTTGGAGGTGTTGTTCTGAAACCCAATTATTGCTATGTATTGAATTACTATCCAACTCAAAAAATAATATATATTGAAGTCCTAATATTTAGTACCTCTGAATGTGACTTTTTAAAAATTTATTTATTTATTTAATTTATATATTTGGTACAAGGTCTTCCTACACAGCTTGGACTCATAATGCTCCTCCTGTCTCAGCCTCCCCTAGCACTGGGATTACAGGTGAGTACCACTATGCCTGGTTTATGGGCCAGCAAGGCACGCTCAGGGGTCTGGGGCCTGCACAGCATTCAGTACCAGAAATGGAACCTGGGTCCTTGTGCTTGCCAGGCAACCACTTTGACTACACAGCTATCTCTCCAGCCCTAATGTGACTTTATTAGATACAAGGATTTTACAACATGAATTAAATTAAAAAGAAGTAATTAATTTGGATTTAAAGGTAGATGATTGGTCTCTTATCCCCCACAAACATGCAAAAAGTTTTTTTTGGAATTTAGGCATGCATAGAAGAAAAAAGCACAGCAGGAGATGGTCCAGCACAGCTGAGCAGAAGCCTCTATGGCCTTGACATTCCAAGCATTCCAAGCAAAGCACGGATATTTTGAGAAGCAGGCACCATTTCTGCCTGTCATCCTCAGAAGAAATTGTCATGTGGGCATCTTGAATTCAGACTTCCAATCTTCTAGACCCAGATTAAGACTCAACATTTCTCTTGCTTAGGGCACTCAGTGTGTAGCGCATTGTGGGAGGCCATTAACTGGTATCCATTCTATTCCCCTGCTGAGTTAAGTTTATGGTCCTTCTCACCTTGCCCATTCCCCTGAATCACTGCTATGCCCCAGGGGTTGCACCTTCCCCTGTTGCCTAGATACCTGCTGACCCCAAGAGCCCAGACTTCCTCATTCCTACACTCCCTATATATACCCAGCACCTCCCCTGAATAAATCGAGACTTGATCAGAATCTTGACTTGTCTTCATTCTTCGCTTCTCCTGTCCTTTGTCCCTTCTTCAATTCCCTGCTCCTCCCCCAGTTGACCTTCGTTGACTGACCTGCTGGTTCGGGACAGCGCATCATGAAAATAGTCCTAGCAAACTAATGCTGGAGACTAAGGTTGTCATTACTTTACTAAATAAACATACTGTGTCATTAATATTAATTATTTCTTTGTGACATAATTAATAGCTTTATGTCAAAAAGAAGGAATCTAGCAAAATCATACTCTTAATTGAATTAAATAGGACACATGTATATAAATATTGCCATTTCTCTGATGTGGGAACTTGAAAGTGTAAATAAGCATCAAAAATATATAATATTGTGAAATAGGAAGAAATTGCTTAAAATGGAAGGAGAATGAGGGAAAAGTAAAATAAAAAAACTTAGAAAAAAATGATAAAATTGAAATAAAACTTTATAATAGGTAGAGAAGGGGGCCTGGGAGGGAAAGGGAATAGAAAAGATAAAAGGGGAACTATGATATATCATGTAAAGGGACAAATTCCCTATGATGAATGTGATCATTAGGTAAATAAAATGATATCAATAAATTTAATGAATAAATAGGAACATCATATGCATATACTTCGTGTTTGTTGTATTTTTTAAAGTTCTGTTATGAAAAGAAAAAACACTTTCATAGAAAATAAAGACAGTTCACTCACCAATCTATTCTTGGAAAATTAAAATGGCAAATGTTATTCTTTTTTTGCAAATGTTATTCTGATGATAAATTTTTATATAATAAACTCAAAAGAAAGTTATGAGATCCAGAAAACTGTAAAAAATGGAGATAAAAGTTCACTCCACTGAAAAGGATAAAAGGAAATGAGTCAGTGTGCTGTGGCATTATAACAAAACTAAAATCAATTATACACCGACTTACAGACTATAAGGGATAATACACATAAGTAAGGGAAGAATTAATAAGAACATTTTTGTACACTTGATAAATAATCTTAAGAGAATTACTAAAATAGAATCATACTTTTTACTTATTGATGTTTTGATTCTCTCCATGTTCAACCTGAAAATCAATATGAATATTTCAATCAGTACTAAGTATTATTGCTGTGTGCTTCAGAATATTTTGCTAGATTAAAATACATTTTGACAGAGTCTAAAGACAATTGCTTCACCTACTGCTATCATCAAAAAAATTTAGAAAATATATCTTGGAATTAATTTGTATTTGACTATCACAGTTACTATTTAAAGATTGAACTCTCAACTAGTAGCTATTTCTATTATCTCTATCCCCCATAAAAATTTATTAAGTACGATTACAACTTTACTGAAATTATTTTCTAGTAAAACAAGATGGATACAAGTATTTGTTACAACTGTAGCAGCAATGTGAGTAAATCTGTTTATAAATATTTACTGTAATATAAACTTTTTGTTGTTTAAATATAGCAGCTTTCTGAGACAGATGTGTTTGTCCATTTGTTACAGCAGATAGCAGCTGTTCAAATTCAAAAGCAATAAATATGGCTAATTCTAAATAGCAAAATAGCTGCGAGGCACCCTAACCTGAACAGTACCAATCAATTGCCAAGTGTGTTCTAGTCAGTAGCTAACCCAGTACAGGCTCAAAAGCTCATGACACTCATTGACTAGTAGGGCACACTGTCATGAGTGTTACAAATATTGTTTTCAAACTGTTCATAACAACTCTATTTTTTATTAATTTTTTAGGGGGTACTGGGAATCAAACTCAGGACCTCATGCTTGCCAGGCAGGTGCTGTGATGCTGAGCAATATGCTCCACCCTTAAAAATCTCTTTGAACACCTCTATTGTTTATATTTAAAGTTTATTCAAATACTCATGTCTTAAGGCTTAGAGAAATTATGGGATCATGGCAAAATTGACCTCATAAAGATTAGTCCAATAAAAAGGTCATAACTGTGTGGGCTATGAAGAGGTGGGCCCAGTAGGAGGAAGGGGTTTGCTGGGGCATGCCTCTCAAGGGCGTTCCTTGTCCTAGAGTTGAGGAGTTTCCATTGTGAGTCTGCCTACTTCAGGCCCATGGCAGTGGACTCAGTCAACTGCAGACTAAAATCCTCTGAGGCTGAGAGCCTAATAAACCTTTGTTTACCTTTAAAGACATTTCATCAGGTATTTCATCATAAGGATGAAAAGTGAGGAACATACCTCAGTGAAGAAAGGAAATCCTTAGCTTTCCAACAATAGGCCTGGCGTAAAAGAACAGAGCTACCATTCAGGCTCATCCCTTTTCTGAATACAACTTTAAAATCTGAATGAATCACAAGAGGAAATAAAACAGAAAAACTACTTGAGGGCCCCGGAACGCAAACCAAAGCTGATGAGTGAGGGAGACAGCCATCTTCAAAACACAGAAAAGCTGCACAGTCGGAGGTGAGTTTCTGGTTTTGGTTTTGTCTGTTCTTTCCTCCTAGCTTCACACCATGGTGGACACCAGTTACACAGTCGATCATTTGCAGCTAAAACTTGTCAGATGACCTAGATCTTCTGGTCCAGAGGAACAATGGAATAAAGCCAGGAGAAATGAGAACACGTGAAGAAACTTTTGAGGAAAAACTGCAAAGACAAACAAACATTTCTCCATACAAACTTGTAAACATAAGTATGGGTCTATGAGTGGATAGTCAATTAGTTGGTCTGTCTAGCTGTCTGTCTGTCTGTCTGTCTGTCTGTCTGTCTGTCTGTCTCTGTCCATCATCTGTCTGTCTCTGTCTTTCTGTCTCTCTTCTGTGTCTCTCCACTGTCTCTCCTCTGTCTCTGTTTGTTGGTCTGTCTCTCTCTCTCTCTCTCTCTCTCTCTCTCTCTCTCTCTCTCACACACACACACACACACACACACACACTCATAGTAAGGCTTAATCAGCATTGTCAAGGTTGCAGTAACTAAAGTGAGATTTGAACCCACACACAAAGGCTAGTCTTTTCATTTGGGGATATATGATGGAGAGATTCATTTATTTATCATTGCTTTGTTTCTGTATACTTAGGAAATACACATAAATCTAACAAAAATCTTTTTTTTCCTTTCTATGTTAAATTCTTTGCATTTTTTTAAAGACACATTTTTTCAGCATCATGATCAGACTATTACATTTAGCAATCAACAGCATGGGTGCCAAGAAAGGTCTACATTAAAACCCTTTGTTAGAATGCCTCACACTTTCCACAGAACAGAAACCAAGGGGGCTGGGGAGATGGCTCAGTGGAATAAGCGCTTCCCTGGCAAGTGCAAGGGCCTGAGTTCAGTACCCAGTTCTGAAAAAAAAAAAAAAAAAAAGAACAGAAATTAAAATAACATGCTATACAATTACTCACAAATATGGTGCTCTAGATTTTTTTCCCCATATGCATGAGTATTGTCTAAAACATGTCTTCTTTGTAGCAGGTAGGCCCTGCCACCACTGTGCTTGGCAGAGTTCGCAAATCTGTTGTGACCTGTAGCTTCCCTGTCACTTCTCTGGTTCTCCTCTCCTGCTAAGCTTTGTTTCTTGGAAGAGTTTAAAACTTCCTGCCACTGCCATAGCTACTGCTACTGCTGGAGCCTCCATAGCCATCTTGATTTTGTGGTTTGTTAAAATATTGGCCTCTACCATCATAGGGCCCAGAGCTTCTGCCTCCAAAGTTTCCTCCTTCCTGGGTCCAAATTTGAACACTGACTGTTGAAATTGCCAAATTCATTATAGCCTCCACCACCTCCATGACTGCTTCCATCATTACCAAATTCATTGTAGCCATCTCCACCACCACCATATCCACCCCCACCACAGCTGCCACCAAAGCTACCTTGACCACTGAAGCTTCCTCTGTGACTGAAACTGTCATTGCCACCAAAATCACCTCCACGACCACCACCAAAATTTCCAGAACCATGTCGACCACTTTGGCTAGATGAAGCACTAGCCACCTCCTGCTTTCCTCACTTCACAGTTGTGGCCATTCACAGTGTGGTATATTTGAATGATAATCTTATCCACAGAATCATGGTCATCAAAGGATAAAAAAGTAAAGCCCCTATTTTTTCCACTGCCTCAGTCAGTCATAATTTCATTCACTTCAATTTTTCCATATTGTTCAAAATAATCTCATAGGTGATATTCTTCAGTGTCTTCTTTATTACCACCAATAAAGATCTTCTTCACCGTTAAGTGGGCACCTGGTCTTTAAGAATCTTCTCTTGAGACAGCTCTCTTTGGTTCCACAACACTTCTGTCCACTTTGTGTGGCCTTGCATTCCTGGTTGCATCCACCTCCTCCACAGTGGCATAAGTGACAAACCCAAAGTCCCTGGAATGCTTGGTGTTTGGGTCTCTCATTACCCCACAGTCTGTGAGTGTTACCCATTGCCCAAAATGGCTCCTCAGACTCTCATCAGTTGTTTCAAAGTTCAGCGCTCTTATGGAGAGCTTCCGTAGCTGTGCAGGCTCCTTGAGAGACTCTGTTTTAGACATGATGGCAGTTGGAAGAGAGACAGGTGATGCTTCCTCCGTGGTGTCCACCAGCAAGAAAACTAAATTCTTTGTTTTAAGGGGACTAAACCTCACATTGGAAATAGTTAATTAGTTGTGACAATAGAGTAAGGAAATTTCTCAGTACGTAAAATCTTAATTTTATGTTTGTTTTCTATTTTGAAAAAGATATTTAGGAATTTTTGTGAATTTTACACTTGAAATATAATATTTATGCATAATTATGTAATACAATTATGCCAATAACTTATAAGCATATTAAGTCACTTCTTGCTTTCCATTTTTATTGAATACTGTAATAGCAATTCACAAATATCCAAAAATGTGCCCAACTGAAGTATATCATTCATCTTCAAAACTGCATTACGTGTTTGCTATAAACAAAAACTGTAAATAATATTTTAAAACACAAAAATTATAAAAATATATTAAAGAAATTAGGCTAAAAATGAAAGGACAAAAAGCACAATTAAGCTAGATGACACTTTCATTAAGAGTTCATCAGATGTTAGCTTAATATTGGCAGGCCCATGATAAATACTTCACAAATAGAATCATAAAAGTAGATAAAATAGAAAATCATTTAAAATATTTTACATAAATTATATAGAATGAATAGGTTTTATAGAAGTACACAAGTTTTTTCTAGTGAAAAAATTTAGTTCTTTATAGGATGATGAAACCAATCATAAACTTTATGACTGTTTCTTTAAAAAGAAAAATATTAAGTATTCCTCTGGATATCTTAAAATCTTTAGAAAAAGGTTAAAACAGCTTCATGCAAAATGAATTTTTATTAAGTTAATAATTCATATTTGAAGAATTCACCTCAGGGCTTACTTCAATGAATATTTTTCAATCTTTATAAAATTCTTCATGGTCCTATAAAAAAACTGGAATAATGAAGAATGTAGGAAACACTGGGGATCCAGCATATGGAAATTAATAAGCTTAGAGAACAAAAAATACTTAAGCTCAGAATAATTTTCTTTAAATACTCACACTGCTTGTTGGAAATCACCTTTGTCTTCCAGCATCCTGAAGTTTCAAAGCAAGTGTATAACAAAGCCAAAAGAAGCACTGTCGGCTCAGTGTGAAAAATTTCCTACTTAATGGTGTGTCTTTATTATACACAATATTTACAGAATAATCTCAATTCATGTATATTTCTTAATCCACTCAAATCTTATAAACACGATTATTTTATAGTCATACAAATGTAAAAATGCTTATCTATGTTGTCCAAAGTATGACAGAGAAAAGACTTCCAATTAATACTTTTCAACGAATAAGTAACTATCTTGAGGCAAATGTGCTATATGAGTGAAAATTCCATAGTTAATGCCATATTACAACATGAGAAATGCATCCGAGGGCTGGGAAATAGCTCAGTGGCATAAGTGCCTTCCTGGAAAGCACAAGGACCTGGGTTCAGTCGCTGGCACCACATACTGTGCTGGCCCTGGAATCCTGGGCATGCTGTGCCAGCCTCCAAAAAAGGGGGTGGTAGTGTATGCCTGTAACCCCAGTTCTGGGGATGATGAGAGAAGAGGACCACTATAAGTCTGAGATGCATAGTGAGAACCTATGAATAGAATAAATAGAATATATTTTTAAATGCATATGAATTGGGTGTGCTGGCATATGCCTATTATCTAACTTCTCTGGGAGTCTGAGGCAGGAGGATGTCAAGTACAAGCCCAACCTGAGCAACTTAGTGATGTAATTGAAAATCTATCACAAAATTATAAAAAAAATAAATGAGCTACATATATAGCACAATGTGAATGATTAATTCCCACCTACAAAAAAAAAGTAACCTGAGGTCATTCTCAATGAAAGAAGGCATAAAACTCGATTTAAGAGAAATCAAAATGCTAAAGGAGTGAAATCTCCTTAAAATGACCTACAATCTTAAAAATCTGGTTTATAGAATAACAAATTATGAATACTTGTAGAACATTGCTCGAGGAAAAGTAAATTATCTTTTAAGAAGCAAGTATCATGTAAGGAGCCGGAGGTAGTGGTATGAAATGGAAATGGACTAATTACTGTATTAGTCACTTTCCCATTACTGGCACAGAAACACTCAACACCTACCTCTTCAGGAGGAAGGGTTTAATTTGGCTCAAAATTCTGAGAATTCTGCCTACAGTCCATGGGCTCTGAGGCACAGACAGGATGGCGGAAGGGCAGACCTGAGGCAGAGAGGGAGGAGGAGCCAGAGAGGCAGATGCTCCTACCTAAGGACTCCACATGAGGCAGCCCTACCAGCAGCCCCATCTTCTCACAGCACTCTCATCTGTCAATGCGTTCATCCTGTAGAGTACTGGGATACCATGGTGCAGTCTCCTGACCTCTGAACACAGGACATTTGAGGGGCGCCTTCTGTATCTAAGCCACATCAATTACCATTGTAATCATTAAAGTGATAATTGCAAGAACATATAAATATGATTATCAGCTATGAAAATTTTGCACGTGAATGGCTAATGAAAGACTTTATTAAGACTTGAAAATGAAACTTAGTGGTGCCTTTTGCAGACACTTTGCTCCAGTGACGGTTTGTCTGCTCTCAATGGTGTCATCTGATGAAGGAAAGTCACTTATCAAACACTATATTACTTATGAATTCATTTGATTAAAATTATTACTTATCAAAGAAAGCACTGCCCACTTCAACTTTGTGAAGGTATTTTGGATAGTTTAAGAAATATTTTAGGCTATAAATACAGATCTGTGAGGAGCACTGAATTAACAAGCGCAAGGACCTGAGTTCAATCCCCGGTACCGTTGCACAAAGTTAGAGATAGGTGTAGAGTTAATGATTTTATTTCTGTATATAGACATCTATAGTGCCAAAATCATTGATTTTTCCTTTTGGATACTATATATATATATTTTTGCTCAGATTCTCCATTATGTTTCAAATATGCATTTAGTTTGCTTTTCACACATATCCCAGCATCTTAACTACTTAAGCTTTAAAGTGAAACTTAAAATTAAGTAAGTTCTAATTGCATAATTTTAATTGCATAATTCATAGTTCTTTTGCATAATTCTTTTTCAAAAACAATTTAGCCCACTTATATTCTCTTCATTTCCCTAAAAAAAAGTTAGAGTAAACTAGTCAATTTTTTCAAAGTTGATCTCCAAAATTCTGACTGGAGTATGTTTAATCTCCAAATCATTTTGAAGTTTTATATCCATTTTTTATTTCATGAACAATAGTATAAAACTTATTTTAAAATGTTGCAAGTTAAGCATTATTATTATATTTATGATATTTTATAGAGCTAATAATTCAATAGCAATATTTCACTCTTCCATTAGTTAATTAGAAGTATTTCATGTTTCTAAATATTATTTTATTTTATTTATTTATTTATTTATTTTTGCAGAACCAGGGATTGAACTGAGGCCCTTGCACTTGCCACGGAAGCGCTTTTTCCACTGAGCCATCTCCCCTGCCCCCTCTGAATATTATTTTAGATACTTTAAAATATCTTATCTTTTAAATATTAATTTCATGAAAATGGAGTTGAATTTTTAGCATATGGACTCATTATTTCACAAACTACTGAATTAATTAGTTGTATTTGTTATGTACAGATTATAAAGATTTTCTGTGCATATAATAATGTTAGTGGTAAAGTCTGCTTTCATTTCCTAAAACAATGTCTATATTTTTAATTTTTAAATGTGATTGGCTATTAAATCTTGTACTGAAAATTCTAGCCAGTTTTTTTTTTTAGTGTGTTGTCTAATAGTTTAAATCATTAAATGCACTGCCAACTTGCTGGGAATTTTTTTCACTGATGTGGAATTTTTTTTCTCAATAAGATGAAATTTTACCAGTTGCTTTTAATTTATTGAAATGATGACTTTTTTAGCATATTGATGTGAATTGAGTGTATTTATTCTGTCTTTTTGTTTTTTCTTGGTGGTATCAGGGACCAAACTCAGGACCTCGCACTGCCAGGCAAGCACTTATTCCATTGAGCTATCTTCCCAGCCCATTGTATTTATTGTGAATGTCAATTTGATCTTATATTCTAGATAAATGTCTTGTATGACTACCACATGTAGGTATTTTAAATGTGCTGTTCAATTTGCTAATATTTTATTAAGAATTTTACATTTGTAGGGGCCGGGGAGATGGCTCAGTGGAATAAGCACTTCCCTGGCAAGCGCAAGGACCTGAGTTCAATCCCCGGTACCGCAAAAAAAAAAAAAAAAAAAAAAAAAAAAAAAGACTAAAAAAAGAATTTTACATTTGTGTAAAAGATATTGGTCTATAATTTTCTTTGTTGTCATTTTACATTGTCTTATATTTCTGAATTTTATTAGTCCCATTAGAGGCACTTGGAAAATACTCTCCCTTATTTCCTAAATGCATTTTTTAAGCTTACTTTCAATTCTGATTTTAATATTCTAGGTGATTTACTAGTGCAAATATTTGAGTCAGCTGTGTTCACACTGGAATAAATTCTACTACAAATTCAACTTCTTATCAGCTATAAAACTGTTAAAAGGCTCAGGAAGCTCAGCAGCATATGCACCTGCCTGGAAAGTGCAAGGTCCTGAATTTGAGCTCTAGAACCAAACAAACAAAAAAACTGTTAGAATGTCTATACTTCTTCCAATCTTAAGTTTTCTAGGAATTTGTGTATTTGAGCTAAGTTCAATTATTAACAAAAACTTTTAAAAGTATGCCTTTATTTTTCAGTATTTCTATTATATTTTCTTTATCCTTTTTCTGATATTGCTAAATTGCATTTTCTTTTTTCTCAATCAGTCTAGCTTGATGCCTATTAATTATACCATAATTATTTGAAAATTTACCCTTTATTAGTTGATTTTTTCTATGGTTGTCCTTTTTCTTTCAATGACTTCTGCTTATTTTATTCTTTTTCTATTCCATAAATACCAATATTACTCTGTTTTCTCTTCTCTGTACCAAGATGTAGGAGACCGCTAACTATGGGCAGAGAGGTTGGGCAGGAAGAGCTTTTCCCAGCTCTTGCCTGGTTGTGCCTCCATCTTCATAAGGGCCTCTGGGAAAATGGGTAGTTGGGGTCCAGTGCTAGCTGAGTCACCTGCCAGCCCTCCTTGAGCTATAAAAGATTGGCAAAACTTCCTCTTATTTCCCTCTCATCAACATAAGCTTTTCCTCTTCCTTCTGTTCTGGCAGAGCTGAAAACTGTTTTGGTTTTCTCCTCATCTGGGACTGCCCTTCATGGACTAGATTTTGTGCATTCATATGGGGTATTTTTTTGGTTGTTTTGTTTTGGGGTGTGCGTGTGTGTGTGTGTGTGTGTGTGTGTGAATTTAGCTCTCAGGATTTTAAGCACAGATCATTTAATGATTCCAAAATCTATCTTAGACTATTTAATAAGAAAAAGATTTAAAGAATTATGTTATTAAAATATTTTAAAAGCATACCAGAGAGGTGGATTTTCCATTAGTTGCTCAAATGTTAGCATTATGTTTGCCCTACTTTAAAACTAACATGTGGACTAAGGAAGTCGCAAATGCTAAAAACATTATACACATCTTGCATTCCAGTGTCCATGAAGCTAGCAAATGGCCAAATGAGGCAATATTTACTCGCAGAGAAAAACATATTCGTGATTATACTTGCCAGTCAAATTTTCAACTTGGCTTCTTTCTTGGTTTTTATACCTCAGATGTGTATAACTTCTAGGTTGAATTTAAATCATGGGAATAAAAAAAATAAATTTTATGAGACTCTAAGGAATGAATTTTTTTTTAACTTGCTAGCCTCTATTATGTTGCAGAGGATGCTACAAAGTGACTGAGTTAAACTGAATAAATCTATGTATGTCTGCCACAGCTAATGAATTCCATAGTAGCTTTACAACTGTGCAACAGGATGACAGGACTTCTTATAATCAAAAGTTAAGAACCACCCTCCTGAATAGGAGAAACATTTAGAAATTGTACATCTGGCAAAATATCCCAAAATTTAAGAAACTAACCTCTCTATAGCAAAATAAAAATGACCTGATTGTAAAATGAGCAATAGATCTAAACAAACATTTCTTCAAAGAAGACATACAAATATCCAATGAGTGTATGATAAAACTCTCAGATCACTAATCATACGGGAAATTTAAATCAAAATTTTAATGAGCTATCTATCATTGCACTCCAAAATAACTCTGGCTATTATAAAAAAGGCAAATGCTGAGAGAATGTGGAGAAAGGGAATTCATGAACACTATAGTATGTATGTAAATTAGTGAAGATCTATGGAACTCATTTTGTATTTTCCTGGAAAATTCTTTTTTATTATTTTTTTTTTATTTTTATTTTTAAAATAATTTTATTGAGAAAAAATAGCAATGAAACAGTTTCAAAGCTGATTAGTAGACCAGTTTCAATAATTAACACATTGCATATTGTTGTCTTCTTAGTGAAAATTACAAGATGCAGACATGATATCCTGTCTACAAACACTGCTAGAACAAATTTTTCTATTCATTGAATTAAGAGAAAGTAGCTGTAGATCTATCCTAAATATTTTAAATATATAGATACAAAATGGTCCTTCATTTGTATGCCCTTTTTTGTTTAGTTTTATCAGAGAAGGGTATTCCATTACCATTTAAATATTGTAGGTGAGTGAATTCAGCAAAATATTCCAGTATAGTGCAGTAATCCATAATAGTGGTGAGTTTTCCATGGAACTGGCAATGTCAGAAGTTGTTGATGTGAGTCTTTTACAGCTCAGAATTAAAGGAGAACTACGGTATTATCCAGCGCTTCTACTCTTGGTTACAAATTCAAAGGCAGTCAAATCATTACGAAGATATATCTCCTGTTCAGTCTTCATAACAAACTATGTAACACAGACAGCTGAAGTATCCACCAAGTAATACTGAAGAAAACATAATACATATACTTATGGAATACTATTCAGCCCTAGAGAGACGTGAATAGAACTAGAAATCACTATGATTTGTGGGAAAAAAAAGTAGGCACAGAAAGATGAGCACTGAATGATCTTACTCATAGTTGTAATTTAGAAGGTTGATCAAGTAGAGTGGCAGCTACCAGAAGTCAGGGACAGAGGAGGGGGTCAGAGGAGTGGGGAAAGGGTGGTCAATGGGTTCCGATTCATAGTGAGAGTAAGAAGTTCCGGTAGTATCTCATTTCATCTGTTGGATTTTTCCCTTAAGATGTCTTTACTATTCTTTCATAATTTATTGAGTATCTACATTTTATGAATAAAAGTTCAAGAGACTGCAATAAGTAGGTTGTGGCCTCAACCACATATGATTTAGTCTGACTATACTATAGCAATGCTGTAATACGTATAAGGTTTTAGTCAAAAGGGACCGCTCCCCAGTGTTGGTGTACCCCCTGTGAGAACTCAAGTGCCACAAGTAACGCTAATAGAGAACAGAGTCAGAGGCACCGAGCCCCTATTTCACGCCTTTGTCTTTGTTGTATTCTGAAGTTACTTTGGCCTTTTTCTGCTTCTTCAAGCTTCAGTATTCACATTCACATCTCTTTTCATACAGTATTTCAAATTTTACAAGTTTTCGGAATTTAACCTCAGAGTACACACAGTGCCTTGCTTCTTATACAGTTAGTGTAGGACCCATTTTTTGTTAACATTTCTAAGTATTTTCAGTAGTGATCCTGGATTTTTCAGTCACTGTTTGTGGGGCCTAAAAATGAGTATTTTTGGAGTTGATTTTTCCTCTTAGAGTAGCATCATGGGGCCGGGGAGACAGCTCAGTAGAAAAAGCATTTGCCTGGCAAGCACAGGGTCCTGAGTTCAATCCCTGGTACCACAAAAAAAAAAAAAAATAATAATAAAATAAAAAATAAAAAAATAAAGTAACATCATGCTAAATATTTTTAAATATTGAAAAACCTGTAATTTTTCTCACTTTTTCTAACTCCAACAATTTTGAGAAGTAGTAAGTAACATTATTTTACTGTTGGCTTACTATTGCATTTTTCTTGAGTTACTACATCTTCCTTCTTTTATTTCCAAGAGTTTCTGTCATTTTAAGATGTTTTTGATGACAAAGGACATTGACATTTATAGGACATTAATATTACCAAAATTTCCATTTTATATTACTATCTATAATGTGTTCATGTTATCAGTCCCATTTTATATGACATATTAAAATGAAGTAACATCATAAAGACATCAAGGTAAAATATAATTTTGTGGGACTCACAGCTAAGAAAACACTATATATCCATGAGGCACATAATAAGCAATTGTGGAATTCAGTTAGGATTTCTGACTAAATGCTCATGATCACACATGGTGAAAATGTTGGCAGATATGTCTAATCCAACTCCTTGTTTTTTACAAGCAAATAAGCCATAAATTAAAGAAGGAAATTACTTGAATGATATCTATGGAGGATTTTCCAAGGCCAGAAAGGAAATGGAGTCTTCATAGACTCATTCACTGTTTTGCATCTCTTTTACCTTATTTTGCTGATTGTTGAGTACATAAGCTTCAGTATGTGAGAATATTAAACATTAAGTTTCAAAGAAAACGTGTTCAAATGTATGAAGAGAGAGAAGCAGAGAACCATAGACTTAAATGTAGTCTCTCTCCCACTGAATAAGCTAAATATTTAATCAGCAGAAATTTCTGTTTCTGACTGCCTTTAAATCCTGTTGTAGTCCATAGTTATTTCATTATTCATGATAAATGTCCTTGAGAATAAACTGGATTGAAGAAGCATCGATTAAAGCAAAGTACATCATTTCCCAACATTTTATTTTAGGTTTAAAATTTTTAGGTAAAGAAAATGTTGGGGTTACCCTTGCTTAATACAAAATTAAATGAAGTTTAAATACCATATTAGCTTCATATGTATGTATGGACTATTTTTATTCTAGCTCTGTAACATTCTTATAAAGAGTGCTCTACAGATTCCATACTTCCCGAATCCCTATAGTATAAATTAGTTATTTGACAATTTTTATCACTTCCACAATCAAATCATTCCTTCAAATTGGTGTGGTTCCATGTAGATTATTGGATAATATTTCAAAATAAGACAAAGGGGAGATAACCAGTACATGTCAGTGTTTAAGAGGAGTTGACTTTAGGTGTCAAATAATAACTAGCCAGGGAAATAAACGTTAATGGTATACTCATGGCGATATATCTCATTTTTATTATACTTAGAGGGGTTTCAACATTATTGTCACTGTTGTTATTGTTATTACAAGAAAATCTATTCCTAATTAAAAGAGCAGGTGGAAGTTTGTAATATTTTTATGCTAATATCTACCATCTTTTATATCACTTTGCTACAACGCATTTTATGATTATTTTTGGATTTTCTAACTCATTTTAATATCTAATTATTCATTGTGCATCCATTTACCCTCTTCTATATTACTTCATCATCACTAGTTTCTAACAAAATACCACAAAAAGTGTTGGCAATTGCTCTCCAGCCTTTCATCCTCTCACTGCTCTCTAAGTCTAGGATACAGAATACAAGAAGAAGAACAGTACAGCTGTTGGGGAAAAGCAGGTTCCCAGGAAGACTAAAATTTTTATTACAAGATTAAGTAGATGTGTACAGAGAAGGAAGAAGTAGTTTGTAAAATAGACAAATCCAAATTTTCTCACTGTCAAATTAGGCTCACTGAACTAGATACATTCCAACAGCATTTAAATATTAAAAAAAATTGTACTGATACTAAACCTTAGGCTGCTTCCTCAAATGCAAACTACATTAAATTCAGAATATAATGTTTATATATTCAAAATATGATTACAATAGAACTTATTTGTGCTATGCTTTAGGACTCATAATCTTAGATTAGCCAGATAGCTCAGTGGATTAAATTGCCTGCTTAGGCAGATGCAGGGGACAGGGATTAGACCCAGGCCTATCTTGCCAGCCCCAGCCTGGGGAAGCAGGGGTGTGCTGAGATGGTGACTGAGTCTGGGCATGGTGGCACACACCTGTAATCCCAGCACTTAGGAGGTTAAAAACAGGAGGATCACTATGAGTCCGATCTGTGTTGTGAGACCCTGTATACCCTGTACGAAATATATTAAAGAAAAAGAACTCTTAATATTGTCATCTTGATATTTTAAATGTACTAAGATTAATTTTATAATTAGAAAAAATTATACAACTCTATTTACTAACTTCTTTGTTCTATGTTACATTCTGCAACTGTTTAAAAATTTCTCAGATTTCTGAGAAAGTATGAAATATATGAGACCATCTGAATGAATGTTATTCTTATAATGTTACTATTAATAGTAAGAGTAATAGAATGTATGTCATGTAAGAGTCACTTGGGCTATTGTAAAAAGTCCCTAAAATTATAAAACTGCTCTTAATATGTATCTGGAAGAATACAGCATTTCAGATATTCACTTCTATTATTTCAAAGAAATGTAATTAAATTTGGTCCAACTCTTCTTGCTACCAGCTTTTCTTGCTACTGAATTATTTCTAATTAACACACTTGTGTAAAAAGTAACAAAATCAAAGAAACACTGTGATTGAATTCATCTTTTCATTAAGAGGATTATTTGCTTCAAACTGAGTCAAGAATTATATTCTTTAATCTCCAAAGAGGAAGGTACTATCAAAATGATTTCTTATGAAGGATACAAATTGCAATTTAAAAATGAATACCTGGAAATATTAGTGAAATAAATGGAAAAGTATTGCAATGAACTACTAGTACAAGAGGCTGATAAGAAATGTTATGCTTTTATTAAAATTATTGCAAATAGTTATAATTTACTTACTATTTATAGTGGTTAAAACTAAAAGACAGATTAACATTCCCTGCAGTAAGAACTGCAGAAAAATACATTTTTATACATAGTATATTTTATAAAACCTTGTACAATGTGAATCAAGCAACTAAAATTAAAAGATTATAAGAATGTAAAACATTTCCAAAGTTATCATCCATAGTATCATTAATGCATAATGCAATAAAATTAACATTCTAATTTCATTATGATGTGGGCAAATATTAAGTTTATAAATGTAATGAATGTAATTAAATGGTTAGTTTACAAATGGAGATTCTGCATTGTGTGTGTGTACACAAATTTTATATGTCAGAACTCATCAGATTAAGCATAACAAACTTACTTTGGGTCTCTGAATATTGCAGTGTCAATCCAGGTTGGAATTCATTACTCACTAAGAATCTGCCTTATCAAATCAGACTAGTGAAATCTAAATGACTTTCTATTCCTATATCAATATTTCTGCCTTTCAGATTACAGTACTTGGAAACAGTGACTCTGATTGTAATGAAAGATAACTTGGGAGAGTGTAAATAATCAGAATTTCAACTCTTACAACTTAAAAGTTGTGTGCCTTTGTTTTCATTATCTAATGTATTAGACCAAAGACCTTTCATACATAATAAAGCAGTATCCTATATTCAGTATTAATTACAAAAATATGTAAAAATTTATGATGTATCGTGTCTGTACAGAGGTGCATTTGCATTGTATACATTCAATGAAATATCACTAAAAACTCAAGGCATTCTAGTAAAGAATCATGTAATGAGAAAAAAGTAATTTGGTTAGATTTATAAAAGCCTCAAATTTTCTTATAATAGGGATGTTATCAAATATGATTGAATTATGATTCCTTCCAACTAACTTTACTATTCTTTGTTCTTAAATCTAGAGAATATACTTCAAAATATTAAACCTCAGAAAGATCTGTACTTCTGCAGAACTTCAAGAATACATATTTTTATGCTTGGCTTTGTTAATGTGGTGTATTACATGTGTTGGTCTGTATATGTTGAACAATACCTGAATTCCTAGAGTAAACACTACTTCATCATGGCATATAATTGATTTGCTGCATTCTGTATTTAGTACGTTATTTAGGATTTTTGTGTCTATGTTCACGAGGAAGATTAGTATATGGTTCTCATTTTTGGTTGGGTTCTCTTATTTTTGGTATCTGGTTAATGCTTGCTTCTAGGAATGAAATTGGGGATATTGCTTCCTTTTCAATTTTGGTAAAGAGCTTGAGAAATAGCAATATTAGGTTACCCCTGAATTTGTTGTTTGTGGAGAGCTGTGAAGGACTGCGCCTACAGGATGGCGCTGGTTTCCTCCTTCCGCCCCCCGTGGGTGAGCGTTCTCTGTGCACAACAACTCCTTATATGGCCAGGGCTGCTGTCATGATTTGCTTCCGCATAGGCTGGACCCATGGGCGATCCCCACGTGGCGCACTGGGATTGGGCTCGGGATCATATATAGGCCGAGGGCTCGAGGGAAAAGAAAGAGAGAGAGCATAAGAAACTTACTGTTAGGAGCCTGAATAAACCGCTGAAGGAAGAGCTGTGTGTTGCGTCGTCCTTGCTGGCGAGGTCCTGCGCGACAGTTGTTGACTTCAGCAGTGAATCCATCAATACCTGGGGTTTGTTTGTTGGTAATCCTTTAGTTACACTTTTAAGCAAATTGATTGATATTAATTGAGTTATTTACTATTTTTATATCTTTTGATTTAACTTTGGTAATTGATAGGAATCTAGGGATATGTTGATATCTTCTGTGTTTTACATCATACTAACACTCTTGAAGTAGTTACTGATGATCTTCTAGATTTCCAAAGGATCTTTTGTGCTATCCTGCTTTTCATTTTAATTGCAAGGATTTAAGTATTTTCTGTCCTTTTTTAAAAAAAATCAAGTTGATTAAGGGTTTAGCAGTTTTATTTACTCTATTAAAGAACCAACCCTTTGATTCATTTGTTTTTTGTATTATTTTCTTAGTTGCAAGTGCATTGATTTGTGCTCTGATCACTGTGATTTTTCCCTCCTCTGAGCTTTGGGCTTGATTTACTATTGCTTTTAGAAGCTTAAGGTTTAAAATTAGGTTATTTGAACTTGTTCTGTTTTTTTGATAGGAGAATCCACTGCTAGAAGTTTACTTCTTGATGCTGTTTTCATTGCATCACTTAAATTACAGTATGTGGTATAGGCATTATCATTTAAAGGTAGGAAATGTACCCAGTCCTAACCTAGGCCCGATGAGTGTGTGGGAGAGCTTCCTGCTATGCTGCGCCAGCGGGACCTACTGGTCCCAGCCAGGCGCAGAGTAGGTGAGACCCTCTTCCACCCACTTGGGCTGCCCCCAACCACTCCGTAGCACCTCCCCTACCCTGCCTGCTGAGTAGGAATTTCTGCCACGTTCTGGGAACCCCCAGACCCAGTCTTAGCCCAGGCCTGGTGAGTGTGAGGGAGAGCCTCCGGCTACCCTGTGCCAGCATGACCTACTGGTCCCAGCCCAGGTGCAGCATGGGTGACACCCTCTTTCACCCTCTTGGGACCCCCCCCCATCACTCCATAGTACCCCCACTCATACCATGCCCACAGAGTAGGAATTTCTGCCGTCTTCCAGGAACCCCAAGATCAAGTCATAGTCCAGGCCCGGTGAGTGCGTTCAATGGCTGCCTCTCCCCCCTACTCCACCTTGTCCCCTCCAGACTCAGCTCAGACCTGGCATACATGCCTGGGGTGAAACCCTGCAGCTGCAAAACCTGCAGAGAGTGTAGGGAACACAACCAACCAGCTAGTCCACGAGCAGAACATCTTGCCAGAGGGGCACAACTGGTTCATCCCCAAGGGCAGCAGCAGGAAGGAGGTGAGCACAACAGCCAGACCCAAGCCAGGCACAGCTGGATAAATCTAAACTTTGTAGATCTGCACCTGAACTTCAGTACATGCGAAGGTTATAACTGCAACAAAGATCTACAACAAGGGTCAGAAGACAGTGCTACGCAAATTGACAATGAGAAGGAGCAAAATGCAATCTCAGAACCCAAGCCCACCCATAACAAGTATAGAGGACACTAACACAGAATAAATTGGGAATTACACAGCTGAAAGCAAAGAATCAACGGCTTCTGAAATAAAGAAACAGCTGCAGAAAGGTAGAGAGGAACTCAGATTGGAAATGAAAAAAGAAATCCCTGAATTAATAACATTTGCAGTAAAGAATCAAATGCAGAAACATATGGAGGAAACCCACTGCCCACCCAGAACAAGTGCAGAGGACACTAACTCAGCTCAAACGTATGAATTAATAGCATCGATAGTAAATAAGCAACAGCAGAAAGTCATTAAGAAACTCAGAGCGCAATTCTTTTCTACTAGTTCAGTTCAAGTGTATGAATTAATAGCATCAAAAGTAAATAAGAAACAGCAGAAAGTTATAGAGGAACTCAGAGCGGAATTATTTTCTGAAATAAAAAAATTTTTAGAACTCATAGCATCTGAAGTAAAGAATCAACTACAGAAACATAGGGAGGAAACCCAATCTGAAAAAAAACACTGCAGTAAAAGAATTTATAACTGCTTCTAA